>NC_056727.1:1191117468-1191249876 GCF_019279795.1 Protopterus annectens
TCACTTTCTATGTTGAAAAAATCAGGGTGGAATAACATGCTCAAATGAATAAACCAGAGACCCCTAAGCAGTGCCACAGTAAGGTATCTGCCTACCAACACATACTTAACTAGACTGAAAAACACAGTATAACACAGAGGCTGTTTTAAGCTATACTTTGTCTATCCATATATGCTTAGGAGACTTGCCAAAAGTACATTAGATGCCAAAACTTAGTTTTGAAAAAGGTCAGGTTTCAGTGAGATGGTGATCTGATGATGTGAGCAGCTCAGAGTCTGAACATTTTAAGAACTTCTACAAAGCAAGCAATTAAACTAATCATGTATTTACACAGCATGACAGCTTGGTGGTTAAAGTTGTTGCCTTATACCTCCAGGATCTGGTGTTCATTTCTGACACTTTGTCAGTGCCTATGTTGTCTTTGCCTGTTTCTTCTTATTTGTGTGGGTTTGCATGTGGTGGCCTATTTTTCATACTACCAGGCATGTGACACTAATCTGCTCAATACACTTCATTCATCCTTGCAACTCTGGTCATTATCATACCTAAAAAGGGACCAGGAATTGCCATTTCATTTATCTGGTTGAAAAAAAAAATATATATATATATATATATATATATATATATATATATATATATATACATATATATGCACATATATAAATACACACACACACACATATATATATATATATATATATATATATATATATATATATATACGTATATACATAACATGTGTATAAATATATATATATATATATATATATATATATAGATATATAGATATATATATATATTACTAATTGAAAATCTGAAGATTAGTTAACATAAGTATTTTCCTCACAATGTGGACTGTTTCACAAGAGGGAGTGCTTAAACCACTGTTTTACTTAAGAATACTTGACTGAGACATAACAAAGTACACACATCACAACTGTATTTGGTGATCTAAGTATTGTGATTTTTTTTTTACATAAAATAAATACTTAAACAATATAAAGCACTCTGGAGACCTGCAACTTTTTCCAAACAAAACTTGTTATACATCTGTGGCAATGCTGAGGCCCAAACAACTTATATTTTGTTTTATTTACACTTACATTACTGGCAACTCTGCGGTGGAGTCCGACTCATTATAAATAGACATGATTCCAAGTACACAAGTGAACCCCAAAACAGCAGATGTATCTGATGAAGCAGTACAACACATGAAAA
Organism: Protopterus annectens; assembly: GCF_019279795.1. Classification (NCBI taxonomy): domain Eukaryota; kingdom Metazoa; phylum Chordata; order Ceratodontiformes; family Protopteridae; genus Protopterus; species Protopterus annectens. Next base: position 1,191,118,687 of record NC_056727.1, read on the forward strand.
CACTCATACCTTTGTGAATAAAGAGATTTGAAGAACTGGAGCAGTCTGCTTTTCTGGGGTTCACTTGTGTACTTAGAATTGTTTGCTTGTTTATTTTATGTGAGCCTGAAACTTGGAGAATCATAGTGGTTTGTGTTTTTTACTATAAATAAACATGTGTTCAGAGGCTGAAGCTACTGCTGGAATGATTCCAAATGATTAAAATTCAATATCTACTTTTGTGAAGGTTGCTGAAAGGAGTAATACTGAAAAAAAGATACATAAGATCAAAGAAACGAGTTTATTTCAAAAATTACAGAGAAGTAACACAATATAGGATAAGCATCTGTCAGTACTGAAGTACACCTGCATTCACACAAATGAAATTTAGTACTGCTAACAATAAGTTCCTTGTCAGAGTATAAAATGTTATTATTGTTTAGATCCGATTTAAGAAGGGGGTGTGAAATCCATATGTGCTCTGAAAGAAAATATTTATACTCTGTAAGTTCTAAGAGTATTCTGAAACATGGTAAAATAATTAAGTTTTTGTTCCCCAACACATGCCATGCTTATAACTTCTATATTTTTCCATAGTACTTAATGAGATTTTGGCATACTCTGCTCATGACCTTTCATCACATACAAAACAGAAAATGGCTACATTTTGCTCCGATGGTGAGTTTGCATAGCGAATGTAGAACTCTAGAGGTTGCAAAAATTGCTGCAGATTAGAAAATATACTAAGTGCCACATTCATAAGGTACTAAGAAGATTGTCTATACCATAAAATGTGCCTGTATAAGTATACAGTTTAAAACTGTGCATTTAGTACTACGCAATAGTACTTTTTGATGTTAGTATTTATTTCATGTCATGAATGCTGTGACTGTTGTATGAGTCTAAAATGCATTTTCAATGGTCTTCATGATTTACAGTGAGTATAGATCAAATGAAAATTCATTTTAAACTCATACAACAGTCACAGATTTGATGATGTGAAAAAAAAATACTAACATCAAAAAATACTAAAAAAGAATCAGACTTCTTTAGTTTACGGCCTCTTTCAAGCTCACAAATTGACAGTTTTCAATACCATTACTTTGTATTTTTCACAAAACTCTTTTTATAATTCTGCTTAAATAAAACTAGAGGAGAAATGGTGTTTAACTTCTGTCATTAGAGTAACATGCACACTGACAGTGGCCACAATCAGTAAATGACTCTCTTGTTCTATACTGTCAGTCCAAGTACTATGCGTTCAGTGATATTCACATAACAAGTCCCCAAAACAATGTGGCCTAAAGATCTCAAAGGTCCCTTCTTCCCCAAATTGCATAGCATGACTGAATCTAAACTCCAGGTGACTATGGATCCAAATTTAAAGAAGTAGTCTAACAAAGTTGTGAGGGAAACAGTGACATGTTGTTTTTTCCTCAGCTGGTACACTGATTCTGCAAAATGCTTATATTTTAAGGCAAAAAGGGGAAGGTAAAGACTGAGCCGTCATAGCTCTTTGCTGGAGCCAAAGTACTCTGCCTCCAAATGTGCTGATGAAACTGATCTGCTATACAGGGGCATCTGCATGACAGGGTAAGCCTATGTGCTTAAGTACAACACTCAGAGCCAAATTAAATATATGGTCTACCTAAGCATGCACAGCAAAAGTAACTGTTCTTTGTTTCTCACACCAAGCTGTGGAATCCTGTACAATAACTGACTGCTTCATCACTATATCTCAGCGCAGTGTAAGGATGCTATATACATATTTACCAGACACACACACACACACACACACACACACACACACACACACACACACACACACACATACGCACACATTCTTCCAATACAGCAGATTTATAAACATCACACTGCAGACGGAAAAGCATGGTTAAAGATCAACTATCCCATGAGACGATTCTGTTCCATTCCACTAGAAAGTAATACTTCCAGTTCCTGGGTTTACATTCTTCTCCAACAGTAGTTGACATTCTCAGATGATACGTATCCTGTTCTTTCCAGCTGTTAAATGCCTTTGGAGCCACTTTATATCATTCAATTTGTCAGGCCTTCAAGATGCCTAAACATCACATATCAACTATGTTACTGATGTGAGTTCATGATAGAGGGCCATCAATAGGACTGGTTTTAATGTTTATTATATTTACAAGTGAGGGCTGGCAACTCGACACCATAAAAAAAAAAAAACACCTGCCAATCATTAGCGGACCAGAGTTCCGCTGTGGCGACCACTAACCAGGGTCATATATATATTTTTTTAAACTTTTGCAAATCTATCTTGGTTCTATTAATAAAGTCATAGAAAAAGGGTACTTTTTTATTTTGTATTTATTTATTTATTTATGTATTGCTAATGTCTGCTGATAAACAGCAAAGAAGAAGAATCTGGTATTTATTTACATGTAAAGGAATTGAACATTATAGCAATAACCCACGCCTGGGTGTGGGTAATGCTGGATTTACCCACGGTTGGCATGGTTTGGTCCCGAGGCGGCCCGAGGGACCAAACAAAGCCAACCGTGGGTAAATACAGCATTACCCACACCCAGAAGTGGTTATTGCTATTATATGACATTATTTAAGAAAAGAAGCTATTACTTTTCTTAAATAATGGCATAGTATAATGCCTGTTTACTGCCCTTCCGCAGATGTCTGGCATCCGCGGCAGTTCTGATGTACTGCGCCTCGCAGTACATCAGAGCTGTGAGCAAAAGCAACAGAAAGCAAGATCTCCGTTGCTTTTTTACTGTTTTGCTATGTTAAATGGGTTTAACATAGCGAGACAGTTTTAAAATAAGCAATGGAGATGTCCGTTGCTTATTTTAAAACTGTCTCGCTATGTTAAACCCATTTAACATAGCGAAACAGTAAAAAAGCAACGGAGATCTTGCTTTCTCCATTGCTTTTAAAACCTGTCGCTATGTTAAATGGGTTTAGCATAGCGAGACAGCTTTAAAATAAGCAACGGAGATCTCCGTTGCTTATTTTAAAGCTGTCTCGCTATGTTAAACCCATTTAACATAGCGAGACAGTGTTTTAAAAGTAGAGTTATACTAATGGAAAAAAGTCCGGGCAACCGGACCTTTTTCCATTAGTATAACTCGATTTACAATGTGCATGCTGGCCAATCAGCGTGAACGTTTTGGGGGGGTTCATGGTATAATAAACAGTACCATGTATTAAGTTACTCTGCTTTACTCGTCTTATTAAACCTCCAACACAATGCACTCTTTTCATTTTTTATTTTGTCACCCTATACAGGGCGTAAAAAGCCCAGTGTAGGAATTTCCAAGGATATATCTTCCCATTAAGATGTTTTACTTATGGATTTTAGCATTACTGTGGTGGTGGTGCTGCGGTAGCATTGTCGCCTCACAGTTAGACGTTGCCCGTTCGATTCTCAGAAAGTCTTCTGTGTGGCGACATGCATGAACGGGCGTTCCTTCGTTGAAGGTTGTGCGTTAGGCCTGGCAAGCCAGCACATAAAACTCTACTGCCAATCATTAGCGGACCGGAGTTCCACTGTGGCGACCCCTAACCGGGAAAAGCTGAAAGACACATACTTATGGATTTTAGCATTACATTTTTTCAACATGAAATAAATTCAAATAATTCATCTGTTTTAAATAATCTCAAAGTGACTAAAATTAATGCCTTTCAATTCCATACAATTTTTTTAAAGATATGATAATACTGATTTAGAATATTTAGTGATACATAAAATCAAAGACAAACATTTTAAGTATAGATATCTTTGTAATTCATTTGAAGTCATAACTTGCATTTTAGAAACTGACCTATCTAACACTTTTGATCAACATCCAGTCCTTGACATCAGATTTGATACTACCACTGTCTATTGAAAATTACTTTGTATTGTCTAAACAATTAAACCAAAATTAAGAAGACTTTCTTCTTCTACTTCATATTTTTTCACTGCTAGAAACGTATACATAGTTTACAGTGAGACAAAAAGAGGCTATAATAAATAGCCATTTTTTTTTCATTCTGAATGTTTGAAAACAAAATGTTTAAATATTTCCAATATATATTTCAGGATTGGGGATAGAGTAGTGGAAACAGTTAACTAATATTAAAAACATTTAATTTTTAGATATATTTATTATTTTCTAATTATACATTTTATTGCATAGGTTTCCATATATTTCCTTCCATTTTGCAGTATATGATGCTTCAATCCTATTGCCTTAATAACAGAAGCCAAAGCATACAGTTCTATACCTGGTAACCCTATTCCTCCTTTGTTCCATGTTCTAATGGATTATCATCAAGGGAATATGTTTACAATTTTCAGAAAGTTTTTATTCAGAAATAATGAAGGGAAACCCTGATGTTTGTCCCTGACCAGATGAGCAATGTTTACAACATCGATACTGAAAGGTTGCTGGCATCCTGTCGTGTTGGCCAGATTTGGAGAATGTGAGAGATGCATTGTTCTCATGTTTTCTTCTCTGCGACTGTATTATTTCAGGATGTGTGTGTGTTTTATGATTTTAGTTGAGTCACTGTTTTGAGTAATAACACTCCCAACTTAGATTTTAGATGTTTTGGATTCAAACAATTGTCTGTCAAATAAAAGAGACTTCATAGTAGACCCATATAAAAAGTGGTATTAGTTACTTATATTGGAGTCTGCATGTCCTCCCCGCGGTCGAGTGACGTTTAAAGACTTGCAGGTAGGTGCGTGCATGAATGGGTGTGCCTTCTTTGAAGGTTGGGTGTCGGGCTGGCAACTCGGCACTGCAAAAATCCACTGCCAATCATTAGCAGACCAGAGTTCCGCTGTGGCGACCCCTAACCGGGAAAAAGCCGAAAGACAAACAACAACAACAACAATTTTAATCAATTTGTCTTCAAAAGAGAAAAATAATTTGTTGCAGTTTACAGTAATTTCATTAATACCTTTAATGATATTGTCAATTTGTATTATCATGTATAGATTGCTTGACAATGAAACTCTTACTGCATATTAGTTCTCAGTCAACCACTTTCTGTCATCGCCACTGAAATTAAAAGCAATGTTTTACGAAAAAGAGACAAAACTGACAAAAATATTGTAAAATTAACTATTGTGTGTATCTGTGTGCATATTGGTGTCTATAAAAAAGATATAAAGGGTTCATTTGCAAGATATCAGATGATCAGTTTAAAAGCTCACTACAGCCAAAAAAGTAAAGACAAAAATTATTTCTTATCTTAATATTCTGTACTGTACTACTGCTCTAGGAAAAACAATGTGTAGTTATTTATAATTTTTCATTTTATCTAATTCAAAATCCCAATTAGGCAAACATAGTAATGTGACTTTAATGAATAAGTTCCTTCATGGAATCCTCACATTAGAACCTGAGATCCCTACCATCCAACATAACCTCCCTCAAGAAACTCAAAACTAAACTGCTGAGGACTGATCTGAGCTTCTCTATCCTCTGCCCTCATCTGTAGTAATCCCTTCATATTCTGAAAGGACCCAACACTTCTTCAAAGATGTAACCTGCTCCTGCTTTCAAACCAGCTCAGTTACACAATCAACCCCCCTTTCACATGTCTTACTAGCAATACTTTTCCAATGTTACGACTCTATATGTGACAACATCGCGTCCATATCAGAAGATCAAACGCTAAAAATAGCGAATGCTCTTTTTATCAAACTTAAAAATGCAAAACCTTAAAATGTCGAAGGAACAGATCAGCGAATTAAAAAAAAATAAACAATGTACAGGCAAAATAAAGTGGGGGGCTTTGCCCACCACACCCCCCCAACTTAAACATACCAACTCCAAGATCGCACCACAGTGGAGAAAACAGCAAAGTCCAGAGAATGGCCCATCGATTTTTTTCCCCTGTAAAAAAATCAATGTTCCGTGCCTTCGACATTTTCAGGTTTCGCATTTTAAAGTTTGATATAAGAGCATTCGTTAATTTAAGCATTTGCCCTTCTGATAGGAATCCACAACATCATCATATCCATTTGTACTTATTTCCTCATCCCTAATTTTTCCCCTTCACCACTCTTCTTAACTATCCCACTATACGTTTCCACTATACTCTCACGACATATTTCATTTACTATACTGTCAATGTGTGTGTGTGTGTGTGTGTGTGTGCGTGCGTGCGTGTGTGTGTGTGTGTGTGTGTGTGTGTGTGTGTGTGTGTGTGTGTGTGTGTGTGTGTGTGTGTGTATATACATATATATATATATATATATATATATATATATATATATATATATATGATTAGCTTCAGCATCAACCCATTTTTCCTATTTTGTGCATGGTGTCAGGGTGTAACAGTGACCATCACCTAGAGTCAATGTTTGTATTGCAGGGTGGTTTAACCCTAACATGGTTGTTCTTCTTCCCCACACACAAATATGTGCACTCAAACCTGTGGCCAATTTAGTGTGTCCAATTCACCTTCTGCATGTCTTTGGTGTTTTGGCGGAAATCGGATCATCCGGAGAAAACCCACAGTAAGACATGGAGGACATGCAGGCTTCACACAGAAGGAATCCTGCCATATATTAATAGCTGTAGTATTGTCTATTCTTTACTCTGTCTAAGTGACTTATGTTCTAGTTTTTGCACTAAATTACATCAAGGTGACATTACAGGAAGAAGAAAATAAGCCTGGTGAGGTTACATACATCAGAGGATGAAGCTGCCCATAAGATATTCTCAAAAAAGAGATTTAGCTAATTATATATGCAATATATACACTTGTTTAAATGCAATGTCAATAAATTACTATATAAATGTATATGGTAGTCCTCATGCTTCAGTTAAAAACAGAGTGGTAAGTTTATGAAAAAAGAACAAAACTGCTTTGTATTCATTGTTCTGTTTTGTTTAAATTAAAAATTAATATTTTATTTTATGGAAGTATGCTGACGAAATATTATGTATGTAGATATACTCATAAATATGTACACTATATATTTATATATATAATACACATGCATATATATTGCACACACATACACAGATACACAGACAGGTAGACAGATATGGAGTTAATCCTGGAAGACACTGGCAGCACTTTATTCGCTATAACATATTCATGCTTAAGAGAACTGACTAAGTGATACAGAGATAGAAAGATTACCATAATGTATGCTAAGTGAGACTGGCACATTCATATTTTAGTAAAACTACATTATAACCATTAACTGTCTAAAATGTGAAAATAATTACCAATTATGCCTTGCTTTGGTGGTATCATTCAATGGGGGCTTATCTTAAACAGAGAGCCATTATCATAGGCCAAAGCACAGCTCGTTAATGGAGTTTTTGGAAACTGTCAAAGTCATCAGGGGACTTTAAGCTCCTTTGGACATAGCTTTTTGATTTGTTACAGGTTTACAGATCATATTAACTTCTTGCATTTTAAAAGAAGTCTAGCTGCCAACAAATTTATTGAATTAATATAACTTATGTTCCAACTTTCTAAGAAAGTATTACCTCCTGTGCTTCTGAAGTTGGTTAACTTTTGTTTCATCATTCGTCTGCATAAATGATAGCTGTCTAATAGGACAAGCTATGTACATCACTCTGTGTAGAAACAGGCAGATTTGGTAACACTATGTGTTTTTCAAAAGGCAGTTAATTATTCTTTCATTTGTTCTGTGTGCAGAAATGACAGCCTGATCTCAAAACCTATGTGCTGCAGTGCAAGTGTAGCAAACGCTTTTGTTAAACTGGATGATGCAGACAGCGGTGTTTGTGAGACAAACCAAAATGGATGTGAGCAGTGGCACATTCAGAATGATCTCTTTGTATCTATTGACAGTCAGTGAGTTTGGTTTCAATCCATATGAAAAGATGTAGCCTGACGAGGTAGTAAAGTACGAATTCTAAAGTGAGCTGACCTTCCTCATCTCTCCCCATCCACAACTGCTTTTTCCTCTTGGCATCTCTGCTTATATTTCTTTGTCATTTCAGCATGATTATTTTTTCATATGTTTATGCATTGTGAGGTGTTTTAGTAACAACACTGGGCTTTAAAGTTCACACCTGTTAGGTTATTGTGTGCACTCTCCAGTTCCAGGGGATTTTCAGTGTTCATTTTATTTTTGCATTTGTGCTGATACATTCTTTTTTTCTAAAACGGTAAAATTGTACATAGCTTAGGCTTCAGCCTTTGAATATATACTGGGATTTTCTTAAAAATAGAAGTATTTTTTTAGCTTTCTTATGCATAAAATACATGCTCTCTTCTTACTATAAAGTATATGGTTAGGATTGTAAACGTGAATTGTAAGGCTGGTTCTCACTTGAGCAAGGAAAATACAACAGTGTTTTTTTTTTTTTTTAATCTCAGATAAAATATAGGTCTGGATTGTTAATATAGACATGACACCGATAATATGATGTGATGCAGACAAGATGATGATACATTTTATTTATCACAGTTTTGCTTATATCACACAATGTTATCAGTACTGCATTTTTTTGTTTTCCACACAGGAAATGATGCTCTATTTGTAAGATAGTTTCCACACACACACACACACACATGCACTCAACCATACCAAACCAAGCATATATGCAAGATGGGCCAGGACAACTTTTTCACAGTACAATAAAATTAGTGTCCAACACCAGGGATACAAAAAATTCAATTTATCTTACTTGTTGCTATTTTTGTTGGGAGGTGAGGTATTTATTTATTTATTCATTCATTGTTCTTATTTTACATAAAGGTACTGCATTTGTGAAAAAAATCAGCAAGTGTAAATATGTGCTTATCCGTCTAATTTTCTTTCAAGATTAAAAATAAAATCTAAGAAACCACTAATGTTATACTTACAAGGAAGGTGAACAACTTTAGTGCTAATACTAGCTTGATATCTGATTCTGTCTTTAAATAACTTTTATTCATTAAAGACAAGGGAATTCTTCTGTTGATCTACAGAAAAATGATAGTTCATTTGTGTATAAATACAGCACATTTTGTTGACAACTAAATATTGAAGACTTTATTTGCTTTTAGTACCCTGCTAGCAGGTTTTGTTTAAATTTATTCAGATTCATTTAGCTAAGAGATGTGAAAACTGAAATTGTATGTATTGCACGTTAACGAGAAGTATTTAACAATACTCATTTTATAGATATTTGCATGCTGTGCAACATTTACACACATAATACCTTATGATCCTGCTTTGCTTTAATGTTATTCAAAATTTTGTTTATAGAATATTAAAAAAATTATCTTTATGAAGCTGTCATATATAATATAAAAAATAAGTTGTACTGTTTTGTATTCATTAACAGGGTGTTTACATTATAAATATACTACTAAGGTCTGACTTGAAATGAGTACTGTTGAATATTGTAAGAACTGTTAGGCTGATATTTAAATAAATTCTTAGAAGGCGATTGTGCTGGTAAAGCATGCATAACACAACTTAGTGATAATGCTAGCAGACTGTAATGAAGCCAACACATGTTAGATGCTTCTGATACACTTGCTTGTTACTACTTGCTTGAACTCCCACTAAATCAACCTCCAGTAACTACTAAACTCCCATAGCCCTACCATGAACCTAATTCTAAACCTAAAACTCTCTTCCTGTTCCCAAAACCTAAACCTCCTCCTGCTCACTTACTTTAACAACCTCTTCTCACTCCCTAACCCTAAACCTCCCATCCCACTACCTAACCGTAAAAGTTTATTTCCATTCTCTAAACCTAAAATCCCCCTCTAGCTCCCTTAACCTAAAACTATCTTCCCCAATGGTGTCCTAATCCTTAATCTCACCCTCTCCCACTCCTGAACTCATATTTGAGTTCAACTGTGAGCAGCAGCCTATCTGATCTACAAAATGGCTGAGTCCTTGTCTTTGAGACAGTAGGTTTAGAGCACTTTGGACTCATGGCATGTAGAACACCCAAGTCAATGATGATGCAAGCAGAGTGAACATAAAAACCTGTTGTACTTCCCAGTGTAGGCTCATCAATAGTACGTATTTATTTATATACACATAAACTCACACACACATAACCTGGAAAAGATACACAGACACACAACCTGGAAAAGTCACATAGACAAACACAGAGACACAGCTACACTTGCGGCGCGCGCGCGCACACACACATTCTCTACATTAATATATATATATATATATATATATATATATATATATATATATATATATATATGTGTGTGTGTGTGTGTGTGTGTGTGTGTGTGTGGGTCTGTGTGTGTGTGTGTATAGATGGAAAGATAGATATCCCATAGACTGACATTTTGTGTACCTGATATATCTAGTTTGATATATGTGACAGCAATAAAGTAAAATAAGTAAATGCTGCTTTATTTCCCATAGAAGCACAGAATATTTGGAAATGATTAAGTAATGTGGTGTGCTGTTACAACTGCAACAGTAATAATGGATGTCTAAATGAAATCACTTAATTTAACCCCAATAGTAAGTTTGTAAATGGCAGTCTTTGGCCAATAACAGCATGAAGTAAAGTACACATTGGATCCAAGCACTAGACAAACTGATGTAATCAGTGCTGCACATGTTGGATTAACACGGTAGGCGACATATCAGAATGTGGAAATAAAACAGAGAGAAAGGTTTTATCATCAAAATCGATAGTCAAAACCATGGAAAACCAGTCTATCCCTTGCTAAAAAATGTCCAGAGGAATAGAGAAAACCTAATTAAGAATAAGTAAAAACATAATACTCCAGGTGTTGAAAGAGCAAATATCTGGTCCCTACTACAGCCTAAAATAATAATAATAATAATAACAACAACAACAACAACAACAATAATAATAATAATAATAATAATAATAATAATAATAATAATAACAACAACAACAACAACAATAATAATAATAATAATAATAACAACAACAACAATAATAATAATAATAATAATAATAATAATAATAATAATAATAATGGGCAAATGAACTGAATTCAAACCAAACAGACCCCTTACTGAGAACAGCAAAAGTAGAGGGAGGAAGGCATACTGTAAGTAGAAGGGGAATCCAATCCCTTACAAACAGCCATTTTAAGGGTATAAGGTTAAACAGCAGACTGTAAAATAGAGTCCACTTTATTATCTCTTGGAACAGTGCAAGGAGAGGGGGGAGTCACATCATAATAACCTAAGAAATTCAGGTATGGGCTCTGCATTACTACCCACTGACGCTGCCTCCGTCTCTTGCTAAATCCAGCACAGCGAAATGGAATTTGCTGAGGTAAAAAGAGTACAGGTACTGGATGAGTAGATACCTGATTTCCAGAGGTGATACAAAGTTAAAAGGACATATCTTCCAGACACAATTCCATCCTTTTATGTTAACAATGTTAGGAGAAGGAAAATCAAATAACCACTTAGATTCTAGGAGGTAATTAAATGCAAGACTACAATTCTGTATCACAGTATTTACAACCAAATTAAAAACCCGCCAAATTAAAGACAAGCACAACACAGCTCTAGCTCTACACAGCACAGAACTTCAAGGAAAGCAAGTTTACATATTAACAGAGTAAATAAATGACAGAGAAGAAGGTCTCCCCTGAAAAGAAGCCATTGGTCTAGCGGCACTAACTCAGTCAACAAAGTATAAATAAATAAACTAAACAGTTAAAAGTTGCATAACAGTGCAGTTCAGATTCTTCCCATAACCAAAGTTTGCTAAATAACAAATGGCAGGTTAGACACGAGTGTCATATTGGAATATATCAAAAAAATCCAATTAGAAGGATTATTATTATTATTATTATTTTACATTTGTTAACCGGGATGGTCCGACTGGATACATGTCCTTTTTCAGCGGAGGCCCGGGGAGAAAAGCTCCAACAGAGTTACATTGATAATTAGGTACAGTAAATGAGCTGAAAGAACTTAACAAAAACATAGGCTATTTACATACAAATACAAGACTGCCATTACTATTTCTGAGATTACTACAAATGTAACATTAATAACATATTAGCAAGGACGGTAGGCAGTATAATGACATAGAGTTAGACAGGATACATATTTCTTTATCACAGTATACAAAGTACTTATCATCTTAGCTAGTTGTTTATGTTTTAGTTAATGGCACAGAGCTAGTCTGGGTTTGAGCAAGGACATAGCCAGTGTGACTTGAAGTGGAATTTTAGACTATTTTTGAATTGACTTAGAGAAGTTGCAAGCGTGATGTTATTTGGGAGAGGGTTCCATATTTTACCAGTGGTGTTGGCAAATAGCGCGTCACCACCTAGGTTGAGAGATTTAGTTTAAAATAACAGAAGGCCTTCTGTTCCTCCCTTTCTTAAAAAATGAAAAAAATTACCTGAATCTCCTTGTGTTCTGATGGTGCTTCTCAAACATTTTGGAAATATAAAGTATATTTTAGTGCATTTATTAAAACTGTATTTGCCTTAATATTGCTACAGCTCAAGTGCTCTATTGTACTGCATCTGTACTGTTTCTGTGTTTTAGCTGCTTTTCTGTATATATAGACTTGTCTATATGTAGACTAGCTACTTATTCTACTGTATTACTGCCTCTTAAATCATTTTTCAGTTGTGCACTTGCCTTGCTTCATTTAAAAAGTTTTAAATTGCTAATTTTGTAGAGTTTTAATTGCATTTACTGTTTAGGACTACACACTCAAGTACGTTAGCCTTTTCTGTGTTTATTTACTGTATTATTGCATTGTTTAGCCTGTTTTAACCAAAAAAAAAAAACAACTATCTTGTTTGCTCATTTCCCACTTTTCCTTGCCAGTATAGTCTAGATCACTGGCTTTGCTTGTCTCAGGACTTTATCTTCTGTGTTCAGAGCTATCCAGACCTTGCTGTGGTAGAGGGAAGTCCTACTGCTTACCAGTGGGAGTGGTGAGCATTGTACTGCCTATCTAACACTAGAGGAGTGGTTTCCAGCTCTGAAAGTGTAATTTTATTAGCTTTTTCGGGCTGATTTCTATCCCTTTCAACTTTCTGGCTTAAAACCGCATGTGTTTGTGCATTTTTCACATCGTGCAGCATGCAGGGCTACAGTTAAACTATTCCAGGTGCCAGAAAGTCTGCTCTTCAAATTTTCCCCATACAACTAACTGGTTTCTCAGTAGGAGCACTAAAATCTGAACCCCTGTCACTAGCACTTGCTCTAGAATCTGCTGGAAAGCACTAGGAAGCCTGAAGCTGATACAAGCACCCAACTCACCTTGTCAATAAGGAGAAATTAATCGTAGGCACTAAACCTATAATTGCAAAGTACCTTGCAAAGGCAAGGGAAAACAGCTCTTATAATTTACAAAAAAAGCACCTAAACAGGCATGTCCAAGGGTCAGCTTCCAGTGATTCCTCCTGTCCACCTGGAGAATCTGGGCATATTGGGGCAATGCGGCAACTGCCTCAAGTACACAGACAACCCTCTCTTCCTACCACCCAACACTACAACCTGTGAGAGATGCACTTACATAGCTAAACTGGAAGCAAAGCTCTCTCCAGCCACGATAGTGCTAGACAGTCAAGAGGAGAAGGTTAACATCAGCACTACACCTCAAGCAACACATAGCCCTTCAAAACCCACACCATCAGCACCCACACATAGCAACACTAAACCCACATATGTGGAGACCCTTAACATTAACCTGCCTAAGCAACAAGGACTTCCAAAGCTAAAACTCAAATACCAGTCACAACCAAATTGACACATAGCTCACAACACCAGTGTGCCACCCAACAACATCCCCTAAGGCAAGACAATGTACCCAACACTTTAGTCAAAGGTGACTCTATAGTCAGGCACACTGATGTCCCACTCACCAAGCTGAACAAGGAGAAAATTACAGTCAGCTGCCTGTCGGGTACCAGGATCCACCACATAAAGCATTCACTCAAGTCACTCCAGAACAAGTACAAATACGACTCTGTCACTGTCCATGTTGGAGTGAATGACTTGAGACGTACCTCCCTGGACTACATGAAAAGAGACATGGAAGAGCTCTCGGATCATGTGGCCCAGGCAGGTATGACCCTAGCCCTGAGTAGCATCCTGCCTTCGTCCAGAATGATACCACAATATAAGGACAAAATGATTGACTTCAACAATTGGATAAGCTTCTGGTGTCATTCAAAGGGGATCCAGTATCTGTCTGCCTGGGAAAACATGATCGACAAACCATGACGCTTTGCCAGAGATGGTCTGCACCTGTCACCCCTGGGACTCAGGTTACTGGCTAAAGCTCTTGCCAGACCTATAGTGCCTTTTTTAGGCAAGGTTCAAAGGATAAAACTACCACCATAACAGATACAAGCATGCAAAATCTGAAGGTGATGCTACTCGATGCTAGAAGTTTAAACCTCAAAATGCACTCTCTCGTGGGACTCCTAAAAATGGAGAACATTGATATCTGTGCAGTAACTGAGACCTGGTTCAAGGATCCAGAGAGCACCCCTGCAATACCAGGCTACAACTCTTACCACACTTTTCGGCCACCAAACCAAGATTGAAACTCTAAAGTTGGATGAGTGTCCATATTCATCAAGGATATTCACACCTCCAGGCTAGTTGTCCAACACAATACATCTGAAATTCTCCAGGTCCAACTAACACTAGGTAAGACTGAAATCCAAATTGTTGCTTGCTACAGATCCCCCACAATGCCCCAAGATTCTCACTATACCTTTCTAAACATACTGGAAAATATTAAGATACAACCAAACATCCTAATACTGGGTGATTTCAACTGCCCTGCCATTAACTGGGACAACTACTCGGGTACCAACACCTTTTCCCAACTGTTCTTGAAATTCATAAATTCCAATGCCCTGGATCAACTAATCCATTGTCCCACCAGGGGCTCCAGTATCCTAGGCCTGGTCATTACCAACATGGGAGATGCTCCACACCAGTGATCACCCCATCATTGGTTAGGTCTGACCATAAGCAAATCACCCTTGACATCCACATCCCACCCCCACCCCCAGTAAGGAAACCTCCATAAAAACTTCTCCAAAGCCAACTTCATGCTATTCAAGTCAGAAGTGAACAACTTCATGGCACTGCCGAATCCTACAATATAGCACTGTACGAGCACATCCACTTGTGCATGAATCGTACTATCCCAAATAGAACCAAGATGCTCTCCTCCAAAAAAAGGAAGCCAATCTGGTAGTCCCCTGCTATAAACTAACTATACAACAGGAGGAAGAAACTGTTGCAGAAAAATGGAAAATCCCAGGATGCAAAAAACTCCCTTACCAGCCTCATTAAGAAGCTAAGATCCCTCATAAAATCCTCAAAGGCTAGTTACGAAAATAAAATTGCCAAAGATTCCAAAGACAACCACAAGGCATTCTATAGTTATGTCAAGAATCTAAATGGCAATGCTCAGATCTGCTCTGAGCTACAACAGAATGGCATTAAATATACTGATACCAAGGATATTTCCATTATCCTTGCAGATCGATTTAGTGCCAACTTCACCCCCTAAAGGGCCCATCTCAATACCAAAAGACTGCCAAATTCCGGTAATCAAGGCCACACAGGTAGAAACTGCACTCTCCAAAGCTAAGAATACAGCATCCTTGGGATCAGATGACATCCTGGGCTGTGTACTACATGAACTACAAAATGAACTGGCACCTCACCTAAGTGTCATGTTTAATCATAGCCTCACCTCAGGCTTTGTGCCCACTGAGTGGTGCACAGCTACAGTTATCCCACAACACAAGGGGGGATCCACCTTGGATCCCGGGAACTACCGTCCCATCAGTCTGATGAGCCTGATCTGCAAGGGCATGGAATGCATTATCATGGAACTTATAAACAAAGACATTGGCAACCTTCAAACACTGGACCCCACACAGTTTGGGTTTGTGAAGGGACGATCTTGTCTCCTGAACCTGAATGACTTCTTTGAATCAGTCTCCAGAGCTGTAGACGAGGGTAAGGCAGTCCACACAGCCTATCTGGACATCGCCAAGGCCTTCGACATCACCCCCCACTCTGGAATCATAGATAAACTTACTAAGCTGGGCATAAATGCTTATGTCACTCGATGGGTTGCCAACTGACTTACTGACAGAACCCAGACTGTAAAAGTAGCCAACTCCAAATCCAGCTCCAGACAAGTGACAAGTGGAGTACCTCAGGGTTCAGTCCTGGGACTGCTCTTGTTTGGCATCTACGTTTCTGAAGTACAGGCCAACATTAAGGAACTCTGGCTAACAAAGTTCGCAGATGACAGCAAACTGGGAGCCATTATTGAATCCCCAAATGATGTGGATATTCTATGAAAAGGCCTTACGGAAACAGATGCTTGATGCCAGAGCCATGGGCTCAAGCTTAATGCCAAGAAATGTATAGTTATCCCCTTTGGGAAAAACCATGTACCCATGAATTACCACATAGGTGGCAGTACACTAGACACCGAAAGTGTGATCAGACACTTAGGGACACAGGTGGACAGTGGTCTCACCTTTGATAACCACATCGTCACAACAGTCAGGAAATTCTTCTATGTGGCACACCTCATCACTAAGGGCTTTTCATCCAGAAAAAAGAAGGTCATTGTCCCACTGTATTCATCCCTCTTTAGACCCATTATAGAGTATAACGCCCCATTTGGTATGTACCTCACAAGACATCTGCAACAGCTGGAAAGGCCTCAGAAATACTTCACTAAAAGAATCACAGGCCTAAAGCAGATGCCATATGCTGACCGTCTAAAAAACTCCAGCTATACTCTGTGACATATCATCTACTCAGAGGTGAACTCTGCTTAACATACAAAGCCATGTCAAACCCTGAGCTGTTGGACATGCTCCACTTAAAGAAATCCCAATCTCTCAGAGTCACACGCTCCAGGGATCTAAATCTTGTCATCACAATGAACAAAACATACTGGAGGGATTGGTTCCTGACCCAGAGACTCCCCATACTCTGGAATAGACTGCCCATGCATGTCAAGCAGAGTGCTTCCTTGGCCCTCTTCAAAAGGAACCTTGATGACTGGATGGGAGATAGGAAATTCACCCCAGGGATCATGTCTGTTGCCCTGCTAGACAGGGGTCCAGGGAAGTAAATATTGTGGGATAAAATATCCAGGGAACTGTTATGGCTAGGCTTGTATAGGCCCCCAGGGCCGATAGCCTAGTACCAACCTATGAACCTATCATGAAACTAAGAAATTAGT
Organism: Protopterus annectens; assembly: GCF_019279795.1. Taxonomy (NCBI): domain Eukaryota; kingdom Metazoa; phylum Chordata; order Ceratodontiformes; family Protopteridae; genus Protopterus; species Protopterus annectens. Next base: position 1,191,135,873 of record NC_056727.1, read on the forward strand.
ACATATCCAAAAGGAACAGAAACATAACATGATGACTTCTTTGAGTAGAAAGGGGTCAATAAACAGGTGCTTTCAAGTACAGGGCAACACAGAATATGAATAATCAATGGATATGGCACATGCAGCAAGCTATCTCAATTACTCAAATCAAAAAAAAGCTCTTCTAAAGCCGGAGAAGTATGTTAACAGGGAAAATGCTACAGAAAATGAATTCAGCTACAGGGCACATCACTGAGGGTCCCTGGTGTCATGACAGGTGATGAATATGGGTCTAAGGAAGTAGAAGTAGACATGGACAAATGTTCCAGCAAGGCATATTGCATACCGGAATTCAGCACTTTATCGTAAGCCCAGGGAAATGATAAACTAGAATAAAAATAGTGATTCTCAGAAAGACTGTGACTATAACTGTTCCCAAAAGAAGTCTGCAAAAGGGAACATCAGCTTATTTGGTCTATAATGTTAGGGTGGTGCCATGCCAACAGAATTTAAGAATTAAGCACAACATAAAACTGTGCCAAAACCAAATACTTGTACTAGGAGCAGAAACAGAAAGTAATAAATGCAAATGAGAATCAGACAAAACTGAAAATATCGCAATAGTCTGCTTTGGTGACTGTGTGAAACTAGAGTGCTCTTTCAACACACACACACACACACACACACACACACACATGTTACACACACACACACACACACACACACACACACACACACACACACACACATGTTACACACGCACACACACACGCACACACACAGAAACATCTCAAATTTATTTTCAGTGTGGTAATCCTTTGTCCATACTTAGGAACCTAATGTAGTCTTGATGTACCACCAAACAGTTAAATTATCACAACAGCAAGTCTCAGTAGCACTCACTAGACAATTATCCCAGAGTTACCATTTTGACCATCACAGCATCCCTTAAGTCAGATTCCAGCTCTTTCTTTCTACTTGTTCCTTAGGGAGAGCAGTCAAGCTTTTAAAGTACACAGTGCAGAGCACTTCCATTAATGTAAGGCATAGATTATCTTTCCATTTGCACAGGGAAAACAAATCAGTTTCAATGATGGGGGGGGGGGATTGGAAGGGAGTTGAACTTTTGAACTTACAGTCTGGAGCTTTGCTCATTACCTTAACAGGAGTTAAAAATAAACGGATCATCACTTTAAATTAGTCTGTCTGCAATTACTGCTTGGCACGTCTGTATCAGAGCAGCAGTCAGTGGCACAGTGCCAATCTCAGATGGAACATTTTGCTAGAAATTTAAGGTGTGTCTTTGGTGTTAGGTGTGCTAAATACTCATCAGTTACCTTGTTTTATAATGGCGGAGCACATCATTTTTTGGGAGGGGAACAAGAACCGTATCTATTGCATACATTACATATCTTTCACAACAGGAAGAAATAGTGTATGTATTTTTTTTAATTATTTCCTTGTTCCTTGTTCTGATGCCTTATCCATCAACCCTTAATCACTATTCCTGTTTTCAAACAGTTTACATCAGTATTAAGTCTCCTGGGCTAACTTGTTAGTATTATACTAGCTAGCACATCTGAGTGTCTAAAATACACACACTAAACCCCAAATTCTCAAAAAGACTGCGTGGTTTGAGAGCATCACTAAATCTGTATAACAGCGACCAAGCAGCTAATGCTGTAACATACTAGAAAATCCTATATTCAGCACACAATAACTGAGCAAACAGCAGTGGTAGTACTGACAAAAGTGCCACTTGGATCTGCCCTCCCAAAAATGTACCACATAAGACCCCATTGATACTGTCCTGTCATAACCCTGTACATCTTATACGCTCATGTTTCCCTGATACTATTCATGAATAAGAATTAGATTTCTCACTGAAGAAGGAACGATGGCTGTGGGCTACTGGATTTTTATCAAAAGGAGCTGCACATAGTACAGGGCAATTCTGGTTTTGGCTTGTAAAGTAAACACTAAACACTTTGGTCGTGCTTCTACAGAAAACGTTAGCTTTGGTAGAACAAATCACTTTGTCAGAGCTAGCAAAACTGTAAAACATCTGTGATGTAGAAATTAAACACTAATGAGTGAGTTCAATAAAAAACTGAATAGTTGTTAATCTGAATTTGTCAGCATGATTCATGTATACCTACTATCTGTATTCTGCATTTACAATTTTGCGTTTTCTTTTAATGTTCTTCTTGAAAAGTGAACGGAGTTCCCTGCCCCATTTGACAAATGATGAAATAAAAAAAAATACTTTGATAAACAAGTTTTGTCTCAAACTGAAGCAAACAATGCTCTTCAGTACTAAATCAGCTGGTTGTCATGAGAAATCAGGTCACTCTCAGATCCCGGAATAAATCTTTCATTCATCTGTAGAATCAGGGCAACTGGAACATAGAAATGCACTTTGGTGCAGAAGGGGTCAGTGGTAGAATTTCATATAACAGCAAGGCCTGATCAAGTCAAGGGTGTGTGTTCCTTCTGAACAGGTAATGTCATGCATTTGAGAAACCATCAACTGGAGGTACTTATTTTAAAGTATAGATGCAGGAGGCTGGAAAAGGCAATGACAAATAATGTAGCAGCTCCCATTAAAATAACAGCTGCTGCACTCATGTGGCATCTGTTGCATTCTGCAGTGAAAACAAGTACTGCTTTGTGACAAATTTCTGTTAAAATAATTTGAGAAAAATAACATCTAGAATATACCAGATGAATTATGCTACAGTGAATCTTTCACTGCCACAAATAAAAATAAGAAAAGCATGTCAATATGTTTTATAAGTGTGTTTTCAGGATCGCCAGATCTCTTCATGGTTATTTAGAAGTAGGTTTTAAACAGAATTTCAGATTAAGCAGTTCTACTCCTCAGGAGATGAAGACATATATCAATCTCACTTGTGCTTTACACATCTATATTTATTATATTTGTTCACTCCTCTGTCACTTCCAAGGCCCTTTGCTTACCTGATCACATTAAACTATACAAATGGGTCTCCATAAAGAAACAGCTAGTACACCTTAACTGATGAGGTGGTGAACAAATGACACAGTATTTTCTTGTTCCCTGGTAAAGAAATAAGAAGACAAAAATCTCATGCAGGTAGTCATACTACATTTAGTACAGCTCTATGGCCATGGCAGTATGCCAGTATATAAGTAGTGACATCATACACATCATTTCAGCTATTGGAGTTAGTTGTTCCATGGAAGTACTTCAGCTAAGAGCTGTTATAAGGCTTGGTGCAAGAATGACATTTCATAAAAGCTGCATCGAGTACACTGTCAGTATTAGCTAAATATGGAAGTTACACTGCACAATCTGCTTGTAGAGCCAGTTGAAGTGAGATGTACTAAAGTTACACTGCACAATCTACTTGTACAGCCATTTGAAGTGAGATGTACGAATCCTCTAGATGAAACTCAAGGACCTTACCCCTCATGTTCCTCACGTTTTAAACAAAGATGAAACGAGGCTTGGTGAAAAGAAACAAAGGTACCATGAAGACAACTTTTACTCTGATTAACTTTGTGCTCAGCTGTTCTCAAGAAAAATGAAGTCCACTAGATTCCATTTTCCCCAGGGCCTTCAGAGGGCCTCCCCTTCAATTCCACCTGACCCTGTAAAAGTCCCCTTAGCCACAGAAGGGCAGACCCGTTGTCATCAATACTTCCATAGAGGGGACTTAGTCTGTAGTGCAGGTCCAGGGAAGTCCATGAGGAGAGGGTGGGCCACTGCTGGACCCCCTGTACCCAACCAGAAGCTCTTCTGGGCTGACTACTTTCTTCTGCACGTTCTCCTTCAGACCTCCATGTGAACTGACCCCTACACTCCCTCCTGAGCTGGGGGCCAGCTTTTCTCAGGCTGAAGGATAACTGAATTCCAGATACAGGAACAGCTTAAATTCAGCAGCTTATCAAGTCATTTGGTTTATGAGGAAACTCTAGACTAGGCCTCATTTCATGTGTCTGTTGTTTGCTTCCTACATCTTCTTTCCGTTACCATTCTTATACTTTTGTGGTCAATGCAAGACCCCTTGTGCATTATGTATGGCCACAAGATACTATTCACACTCTAGTTCATAACAGATAACCCCTGGAGACAAGGTCTAAGCCAACCAAACCAGTGTGAATAACAATGCAGTAATACCTGGAATATTAGCAACTTACCTTATGCAGTAATGACTGGAATTGTAGCAACTTACCTTATGCAGTAATGACTGGAAAGCTATCAACTTAAAGGACAAATGGGTCAACCAAAAGAAAAGAAACATGTTTGTGATCACAGTTTGATAATCTTTCTTCTCACTGCCAGTGTTCCTGCCTCAGTTTAAATGGCTGCTAATATCTTAAAATTTGTCTTGCCTCAAAATGGCATGATAAAGGGTACCATTATGAAGTGATTTTTGCCCTTCAGCCAAAACTTCCAGCCTCTGTAGTACTTTCTAATACATTGTCACTTCTATTCTCTATAGTACTCCACAATATGTAATTTCTAGTGTCTACAGTGTTACACAATATGTCACTTCCAGTCCCTACATTATTCCATGATATGATGTCACTTCCAGTCTATATAGTGCTCCACTATATGTAACTTCTAGAGCCTGTTGTGTTCCACCATATGACATCACTTCCAATTTCTACAGTGCTCCACAATATGATGTCACTTCCAGTCTATATAGTGCTCCACAATATGATGTCACTTGCTCTTTCTTTTTTCTGGTGTCCTGTTACCTGTGATTTAAAACTCTAAATCCCAACTAACATTACTTAATGTTTGTCACAGCTATCAACTGATTAGTTACACAGCTGTCCAATGATTTTTAAACAGCATCCATTGAGTTTGTTAGTTCCAAACACACAGATAGATCTTTATGATGTATTTCAACCAACAGCAACTTTAACAAAAATATATGCAATTCTGTAAGAAAACAAATAAGATTTGACAAGGATATTAGTTTCTGAAAAGCAAGGTTAAAGCTGTTGTTACCCAATAAAAACAAAAAACAACATTTAAACTGTTCAGAAGCCTGCAACTAATAAAGGCAATGTCTTTAAACTTGGAATCTCAACTGTTGCAAGAGTTAAACCTAGACATGAAAATGTAAATGCAAAACAACATCATATTCTGGAGTACAATAAAAAGAAAAAGTCTTTAATAGAAAACAAAAATGTTTCAGAATGTCTATTTCTAGTAAGCCATATTATGATAAGTCAATTTATAAAATAATAGTAGCCAATTTGTGTATCTTATTTAAAGTAATAGCACACAGATAATCAATACGTTCAAATACATGCTTTCATTCATCTTAATGAATGTCAGTATATCAAATTGTTAATTTCTAGGTACATTATGAGAGAATGAACATCATTGCAATAAACGTGGCACAGCTAATTGGTGGCCTGTTAAGCAAACTGCTGACCTACTAATCCTATGCTCTCTGTTACTGGAACTACTACAGGAATAGTCTCTTCCTGCCTTAACTTCAAAACTATTAAAACCTGCTGTCACATACAACCTCAGGAACTTGGACAATTCTGGCCCCCCAATGCAACACCCACAATACAGACTAAACACCTCCAATCATGCTTTCTCTATTATTTGCCTAAACCTTAAGAATCCCTTTTTCCCACCATAAAGATCTCCTCGTACCCAAATGTTGACAGCTGATAAAAACACATCTTCATACTCAGCCAAAATGTACATGTAACACCACATAACAAAGAAAGAGTAGATGCACAGTCCTATGCAAGCAGTACATATGTATGTAAGTGTGTGTGTGTGTGTGTGTGTGTATGTATATATATATATATATATATATATATATATATATATATATATAAACATATATATAATATATATATATATATATATATGCATACATATACACACACACATATATATATATATATATATATGCATACATATACATATATATATATATATATATATATATATATATATATATATATATATATATATATATATATATACATATATATATATATATATATATATCTATATGGGTCCATGCCAGATGGATGAAAACCCAGATCACTGACAACCACATCGCTGACAGCATGCATCCCCGACAACAGTAAGTCAATGTATCACGGAACGGAATACATTCCTGTTCCTGTAGCATATCCAAAAAACACATTAAAACATGTCTAGCGGGGGGCAACCCCCCCTGCACCCTCATGTGGGGCCTGTGCCCCCACACACCCCTACTTAAATATATCAACTGCGAGATTGCACCACAGTGAGGGAATGGGAATAATTCCCATTCTGCACTACTCGCCATTGTCGGGGATGCATATTGTCGGTGATGTCTGGAGATGTCCCGAGATTATAAAGCCAAAAGCTCACAAATTTGAAACCCCAGAAGCACAAATTTCAAAATCCCGATGTACAGAGATTTTGAAGTAGCACTTCTGGTGTTGCACCGTGTGAAGGGATAGGTGGAAGTTCAGGTAAGTATTTATGTTTAAGGGTTTTGGTTAGGGGCTTTAGTGTGTGTCAGTGTGTTTGGTTACTGAGATCTGTGTGTGAGGGGAATGTGTCTTGTATGGTGTGTTTTTGTGTGTCTGTGTAGTGCGACCGTGGAGTTAGTATATTTAAGTGGGGGGGCAGCCCCCCACATGGGGGTTGCCGGGGGGCTTGCCCCCATGCTTGTATGTAGTATAGGTTTGAGTGTTTGTGTGTTGGGGAAGCTGTGTGTGTGTGTGTGTGTGTGTGTGTGTGTGTGTGTGTGTGTGTGTGTGTGTGTGTGTGTGTGTGGTGTATCATTAGTCTAGTGTTCGCAATTTTATAATTTGCTCTTCTGTGGTTTCGGGATTGTCAGGTTTCGGCTTTATGATCTCAAAATTCTGAAATTCAGTATTTCAGGATTCCGGGATTATAAAGTGAATATATATATATATATGTGACATTGGCATAATGGTCATGGTCTTCACCTTCTGGTACAAGGTTCAGCCTTGACCTATGGCGAATGCCTGTATGGAATTTCATGTTCTTCTTGTGTCTCTGTGGGATTCCTCCCACTACTCACAAAAAAAAAAAAAAAAAAAAAAAAAAAAAACATGCTGAGTGTTACCATCTCAAGATCAGCATTGATACAGCTTTTAGTATAATCTAGAACAGAAGCTACTGTTAAAAAAGGGATAATTAGTAGAGCATATAAAATATTGCATGGTAGCTATAAAATAATCAGAGCAGGTTAGAAAGGATTAGGAAGAGAGTTTGGATAAGCAATTCATAAAAAAACAATGGGGGGGTATATTAATGCATCCCAAACATGCAACAAAGTCTACAAGATCTCGGATCTTTGCTTGGAAGTGTTTATTAGTTATTGTTATACCCCAAGTAGACTCCAAGAAACTTTTCTTCGGGTAGATAGCAAATGGTGGTGGTGTGATGGGGAAGAAAAAGGTAATTAGGGACATATTTTTTGGGAGTACAATGAGTTGGCAGACTTTAAAGATTCCCTGCAAACTACTCTGTCAGAAAGACTGGATGATCAAATCAGTATAACTAAGGAAATGATTTATTGAGCTACGATAAAGAATCGGAATTGCCTAGACATGATAAGGCCTTGCTGAGTCTGATTATGGTGGCTGCCAAAAAAACAGTCAATAGAAAATGAAAATCAATGTCTAAACCAAATGTACTAGAAGTAGTGAATATAGTAACAGAGATAAAACTACTGAAAACGGGACCTTTAGAAAAGGTAGGAGCAAATTACACAGAAAACATGGGAAATGTGGGAACAATACATGCAGAATAACATTCTGGAGGAGGAATGAGGCCTAAAAAAGGCAGGATTAGCTATGTAATGTTTGACTGACAGTGACTGGAGTATATAGATTATATGTGATATATAATGTCTGCAACTAAAAATATATCAATATGGTTTGTTTTAATTTATATAAATGTATGATTGACTATGTCATAAGTGATAATTTAATAAAGATATTTCTTGTTTAAAAAAAAGGAATGGAGTTGTGGACAGCAACACAGACTCTAAATGGTGCTCTATGGGGGAAAGAGTTATACAGACTAACTCCTTTGGGCATCTACTGTGGTGTGCAGTATCCTCAACATAGGAGAACACAGATCACAGACTGTGCACCATTGCAGGGCTAGCCACTTGACAGTGTAAAATATGGTTCTAAATGATTTGGTTGTGTTGACCAATGTTGCCAAATGAGCATGGGTACTTGTCAGTGATAAGTGGGTTGAGGACCTGACCTATGTCAGGGACCCATGCTAATGGTGGGAGTGTTGTATGTGCCTCTATTAACCAATGTGTGCTTGCAATAAAGCCCTGCAGCCCTGAGACAATGAGCTCTTCACCAGCTAGTGTCCAGCTACCCAGCTTACTTTACCTGGAATAGCTCTGCTGAGTGAAAGCTGGATATAAAACCAATCAACCAGCCAATCATGAGTTAAGAATTGCTATGAAGCTGAGAAGTGGATGACATGATGGTAAGGAGGAGGCTGGATGGTACCCAGAGCCTACTACTCAGGAAGAGGAAAGAGTAGAAATGGTGTGGAAACTGTGGTGAAGGAGAGGCTTTAGAAGACAGTGAAGGATGTCATCAGAATTAGTAACAGACTCATGGCAATCAAACTGCAGTGTACTGACAGGGCAATTTTCATAATCTCACTCTATACCCAACAACAGGTTGGTGATAGTGAGGAAAAGCATGCATTCATAAGCAGTTGTAGGGCCTACTAGATAAGGCAAGACAACATGAATTGGTGTTGATAACCAATGATCTGAATGCACATATTGGAACAGACAAAACAGGATATGAAAACTGCCTGGATCTACATGGGTGGGTCATTCTAGACATCTGTTTGGCAAATGGCTTGAAGGTAACCAACACATGCTTCAGCAAAAGATACAGTCATAAGTTCACATACAAGAGTAGCCAACATGCAACTCAGGTACACTTCTTCCTAGTAAGGAAAGGGCAGTGGAGTAGAATAAGAAATTGCAAAGTCACCTCCAGTGAAACAGTTGGCCCACAGCATAAACCATTGGTCACCACAATCAGCTGCAAGCAGTGGTCAGAGAAAGCTATAAGGTCAACAGAGACAAGGCTGAAGACCTGGAAGTTGATTAGAGAGAAAGCATAACAGTTCAAGGAATACTCAGGGATCTAGCACCTCAAGAAGAAGAAGAGAAAATAAGAGGAACTGAAGGAGAATGGCAGCACCTAAAAACAGCATGTGGAAGGACTACAGAACAGATATGCAGCCAAGCCAGGTAGGAAAATAAGGCAAATAAGGAAATCTGGTGGTGGAATGCAGAAGTCCAGGAAGTCATCAAAAGGTAAGAAGAAAAACATAAAAAAGTGGGAGATAGAAAAGACAGACCAGGCTTGGAAGGACTATGGTTGGCTAACAAACAGGCTAAGACAGGAGTTGCAATAGCAAAGAGCAAGGCATCTGAGGCACTCAACCAGCTTCTGGAAAAAGACTCAGTTGATGTTACAAAGAAACTATATCAGGGTGCAAGGCAAAGACATAAAATAAAGAAGATAGTCAAACACCCTTCGTAAGGAATGCTAATAACAACCTGTTCATCAGTCCACAGGACATCAAAGGCCAGATGGAAGGGGTACTTCCAGGAGCTTCTGAATGAAGAAAACCCCACAGAAGATGTACTGTCCCAGACACAGCCTACAACGAGAGAAGAGAAGGAGACCACCACAGAAGAAGTAAGAACAGCACTAAGGAAAATGAAGTCAAGGAAAGCAGCAGGTTCAAATAAGGTCACAAAAGATATGATGACGATGTTGGGTAATACAGGTGAGAAATGGCTACTGAGGGTACTCAAAACAGTGTGTAGAGAAAGGCAGATGACTGGAGAATAAGCATACTAGTGTCAGTGTTCAAGAACAAAGGGGACATTCACATCTGTGAGCAGTATACAGGTAGAGTTTTGGACAGGGTGACTAATAAACAAATACACAGAGTAGCAGAAAGTAAGATGGGAGATGAGCAGTTCAGATTCAGATCAGGATGCAGCACAACTGACTTGATGTTTGCAGTGTGACAGACAGTTGAGAAGAAGCTAGAGATGAGGAAAGAGTCCAACTGAGTATTCCCAGACTTGGAGAAAGCATATGACAAGGTCATAAGAAAGATTATTTAGGCAGTCCTGCAGTGGTTTGAAGTCCCAGAAACACTGCTAGAATTAGTGCAGGCTATGTACAAGGACCCACTGTCTCAAGTACAGATAATCTTTGGCCTCACAGAGGAGTTCCCAGTGGAAGTGTGGGAGTGGGTGTGCATCAGGGTTCAGCTCTCAGCTCACTGCTGTTCATACCGGTGATGGACTACACTAGCAAACAGTTGATCATATGACATCACTTCCAATTTCTACAGTGCTCCACAATATGATGTCACTTCCAGTCTATATAGTGCTCCACAATATGATGTCACTTGCTCTTTCTTTTTTCTGGTGTCCTGTTACCTGTGATTTAAAACTCTAAATCCCAACTAACATTACTTAATGTTTGTCACAGCTATCAACTGATTAGTTACACAGCTGTCCAATGATTTTTAAACAGCATCCATTGAGTTTGTTAGTTCCAAACACACAGATAGATCTTTATGATGTATTTCAACCAACAGCAACTTTAACAAAAATATATGCAATTCTGTAAGAAAACAAATAAGATTTGACAAGGATATTAGTTTCTGAAAAGCAAGGTTAAAGCTGTTGTTACCCAATAAAAACAAAAAACAACATTTAAACTGTTCAGAAGCCTGCAACTAATAAAGGCAATGTCTTTAAACTTGGAATCTCAACTGTTGCAAGAGTTAAACCTAGACATGAAAATGTAAATGCAAAACAACATCATATTCTGGAGTACAATAAAAAGAAAAAGTCTTTAATAGAAAACAAAAATGTTTCAGAATGTCTATTTCTAGTAAGCCATATTATGATAAGTCAATTTATAAAATAATAGTAGCCAATTTGTGTATCTTAATTAAAGTAATAGCACACAGATAATCAATACGTTCAAATACATGCTTTCATTCATCTTAATGAATGTCAGTATATCAAATTGTTAATTTCTAGGTACATTATGAGAGAATGAACATCATTGCAATAAACGTGGCACAGCTAATTGGTGGCCTGTTAAGCAAACTGCTGACCTACTAATCCTATGCTCTCTGTTACTGAAACTACTACAGGAATAGTCTCTTCCTGCCTTAACTTCAAAACTATTAAAACCTGCTGTCACATACAACCTCAGGAACTTGGACAATTCTGGCCCCCCAATGCAACACCCACAATACAGACTAAACACCTCCAATCATGCTTTCTCTATTCTTTGCCTAAACCGTAAGAATCCCTTTTTCCCACCATAAAGATCTCCTCTTACCCAAATGTTGACAGCTGATAAAAACACATCTTCATACTCAGCCAAAATGTACATGTAACACCACATAACAAAGAAAGAGTAGATGCACAGTCCTATGCAAGCAGTACATATGTATGTAAGTGTGTGTGTGTGTGTGTGTGTGTATGTATATATATATATATATAAACATATATATAATATATATATATATATATATACATATATACATACACACACACACACACATATATATATATATATATATATATATATATGCATACATATACATATATATATATATACATATATATATATATATATATATATATATATATATATATATATATATATATACATATATACATATATATATATATATATATATATGGGTCCATGCCAGATGGATGAAAACCCAGATCACTGACAACCACATCGCCGACAGCATGCATCCCCGACAACAGTAAGTCAATGTATCACGGAACGGAATACATTCCTGTTCCTGTAGCATATCCAAAAAACACATTAAAACATGTCTAGCGGGGGGCACCCTCATGTGGGGCCTGTGCCCCCACACACCCCTACTTAAATATACCAACTGCGAGACTGCACCACAGTGAGGGAATGGGAATAATTCCCATTCTGCACTACTCGCCATTGTCGGGGATGCATATTGTCGGCGATGTCTGGAGATGTCCCGAGATTATAAAGCCAAAAGCTCACAAATTTGAAACCCCAGAAGCACAAATTTCAAAATCCCGATGTACAGAGATTTTGAAGTAGCACTTCTGGTGTTGCACCGTGTGAAGGGATAGGTGGAAGTTCAGGTAAGTATTTATGTTTAAGGGTTTTGGTTAGGGGCTTTAGTGTGTGTCAGTGTGTTTGGTTACTGAGATCTGTGTGTGAGGGGAATGCGTCTTGTATGGTGTGTTTTTGTGTGTCTGTGTAGTGCGACCGTGGAGTTAGTATATTTAAGTGGGGGGGCAGCCCCCCACATGGGGGTTGCCGGGGGGCTTGCCCCCATGCTTGTATGTAGTATAGGTTTGAGTGTTTGTGTGTTGGGGAAGCTGTGTGTGTGTGTACACACACACACACACACACACACACACACACACACACACACACACACACACACACAAACACACATGTAGTTATAGCTATATATACACACCTTCCATTTCTGTAATATTGCACAAGCAGTACACGTATGCCCCCTGAGCTTTCATTCCATGTAGCACAGATATAGTGTTCATGTCTAATGTCTCTGAAACCTAAGGCTATGAATTTGGAGAAATATAAAGAAGACAATCTGGCTTGGCATTTAACTCTGAGTTGGGCTCTGAGTTGGGCAGATGACATAAAAAACTGCAAAAGAACAAGACACAGCTGTATGGAGAGAAAAAGAAGAGCGAGAAGACATGCACGCTGCCTGAAACATCACAAGAAGGGCATGTTAAATAAATGCACTGGGTAAAACAAGGGATACATGCAGTCTGCAATGGAGTGCATAATACACAGACAAACGATATCATCGCACATGCAAAATGCTGAACAATACACTGAACGGAAAGTCACAAATCTGGAATATATGTTATTCATCAGTCATTCCCTTTGATTACATGGTTATATTTTTGTATAGTATGCTCAGTTAAGTAGGAAATGAAAGGACACAGCATAAAGTGTGAGAAGCAGAAATAAGTTCCAGGCTTATATCACAATAAGTATGAACAGTAAGGCAGACAGGGAGAAGAAAGATATGAGAATAGCACTTATCTACCTAGTATAATAATCCAATAAACAATCATCAGATAATTGAGGTGTAATTATGGCTGTGCGACAACTAATGCAGTTAACTGCTGCTGCAGTCAAACAAGGATAATGTCCAGAGTGCTCAGGCATAATAGACATCATGTCATTCACATACAGATATGCACACCATAGCACAGGTGACACAGCAACTGCCCCAGCAGTCCTATACAAACCAGAAAGATTCAGCTATGAATCTTCTGTCATTTCAGAAAGTAGCTCTCAAGCATTCACAATGAAAGGAGCAAAGCCCTGTCTGGTCTTAACTACCTCCCTGAGCAGCATTCCATGTTGCCAAGGGGCTATCCTACTTTTTCTGCCAGTAGTTAAAATCAAACCTGTATGCAGTAAATATGAAAATGTCCAAGCACTGTGATCATGAAACCACAACATATGCCTTGATAAAGGCACTGGGAACTAGCGACGGGCAGCACAATGCCAGGGCACTGCTATGGGCTAGGCTTGTAAATGCTCCAGGGCAATTAGCCTAGTACACACCTATGAACCTATATGTAAATATTATATGCTTTTCCGTCTTTTTACATGTTGTGCCACATTTATAAAAGCACTGCTACAAATCAGCCATAGGGCATGGAACAGAAGGTCCTGCATCTACGTCCCCACCTAACATTATCAACATGCAAGAGGTTAAACTATGCAATTATCAAAGAGTTCTGCCAAGAATAATATGATGGGTCAGCCTGAGCTCTGTAACTACCACACCTCTCTACTCCTGGTGATGTAACCACACTACCTATCATGCTTTGTTTTCTTACAAGTGTGAGCAATCGTGGGAAGTACAACCACCACAGCTGTCAATGACTGAATATTATCAAGGCCAGAGTTTAGACTGTATAAACACTACAGCTCTCTCTTACCCTGTCCCCATGTTATGATGTCATCAAGGGAGATGATGAACCATGTAACTCTGCCAAAACTGTGTCGGCTTTGATGTCACTGAGCACTGTGATGGTTTGGAGTGTATATTAACACCACAACTCAGTTTCAATCATATATCAGAATGGGAGGTGCTAAACGAAGATGTTATAGCAATGAGAGCAATGAGGAAAAGCCATGACTTTGCGATTACTCCACTGTCCTCTCTTCATAAAGACACAATCATCTAAAAACAATGAAGATCACATGAACAAATATTGACTAATGATATACACAATTTGCAGTAGACACCCAAGCAATAGACACAGTCAGGACTTCTCTAGTATAGTACTACCATGACTGCTGTTTTCTGCGCTATCTCCTCCATCTGATGGGAGTCTTATTTTAAAAATAATGTATTTATACTCAAGTCATTGCTACAACTTTGCTAATGTCTTGCAAATAAACTGAGAAATGACAAATTGGACATTCAAAAGAAGCTTGAAATGCAAAAGAAAAAATATGGCATAGTACGCATGCTTTAAGAGCATACTGAGGACATTTGACAGTAATCCTCATCTTTTTAAGAATGCAGAACTTTGAATTATGGCTTGCAAAATGCGGGACAGCCTCAAGGGCTGGTTTTGTGCAAAACTCCCCTAATGTCCTTACAAAGCTGAATTCTTTGTGAATATGCTCCTCTGGACCCATACTACTGTAAATTGATTTATTGGAATATTTACATAAGAAGGTCCCAGGACTGCCTGACTTTCTAATGTAGTCTGACAACTACAGAAAGATCTGCATTGCAGGATATAGGATCAAGGTCTTACTTACTTTCTAGATATTAGCACACCAAGTCAAAAGAAGATTTATGACAGCCAGTGGTCTTAGGTTTGAATCCAGCATCTGCCAGCCTGTACACCTTATAACCCCAAGCAATCATTTACCTTCTCTTAACACCACTGAACTTGCAATATAGACAAGAATTTGCTTCAATGTGCCTTTCCTAGTAAATATATTAGAATAAAAAAGAATGATGTATATTTAAAAGGATTCGGTAAGGAAAGAGAGAGTATAATATGTATAACTAAGGAAAACAGTGAAAACAAGCCATAGAGACTGGAAAAGACCCTAACCCTATGTTTACTTTGATCTGCACCTGAAGACCTGAAGGTAGGTGTAATGCAACATTTTTCATTGTTGTGGAGTGAATTAATCATTTTTATCAAAGAATACAAAGTTGCATTTGTTACAGATAGGTGACGTGATATATATATATATATATATATATATATATATATATATATATATATTATTGTGCACAATAACTATAACTCAGCAGCATTAGGATAACAGAGGAAGGCTGTCAAGTACTATGGAAAAAAATATTCTGCATCTGAAAAAACAAATAATGGCTTAAGCTAAATGTGCACCTGCAGAGCTAACAATGTAGGGTAATTAGGTATTAACTGAGAGCAGGAAGGTGAAACTAGACTGGCAAAACCTCAGCTGTGCCTGGATAGTATGAAATGAAAGGCAGGCAGATGTACACTCTTAAGGAATGAATGAAGAATGACGTAAAAGAAAGACCCGAATCCATAACTGAAAGAGGGAGTAATGCTTCATCCAAAAAGGGGTGACAGGTGAAAGGGGTAATGTTAAACTCAGAGGAGGCAGGTGAAATTGGTAATGCTACAATGGGTGAGGCAGATGAAATGGGTAATGTTAAAATGGGAGATGCAGGTGAAACTGGTTGAGGCAGGTAAAAGGAATACTGTTACAGTGAATAGGCAGATGAAAACGATAATGATAAACGATAAAAGTGGGGATATGATTAGTACTACAGTTGCGCTTAATGCTGATGCATCACTAAACTGAAGTATGATACAAGCAGTTAAAAACAATGCAGTACAGTGGATTCTGATGATATTCGTTGTAATGAATGACAAGCACATAACCTACCTGTCATCTGGAAATTAGCTGTATGTATTTGCTTTTCATATGTGTGTTTACAGGGTTTCTTGCTAATAATGGCAGACAGAGTTTCATACTTTAAGCTGTTCAGAAAATGTGTGTTGGTGATAAACCTGCTGGTTTATAAACTTCATAAGTGAATTAGAGTTGTTGTTGTGTCTTTCGGCTTTTCCCGGTTAGGGGTCGACACAGCGGAACTCCGGTCTGCTAATGATTGGCAGTAGATTTTTATGTGCCGAGTTGCCAGCAATGACGCACAACCTTCAACGAAGGTATGCCCATTCACGCATGTCTCCGTACAGAAGACGCTCTAGCTAAGAATCGAACAGGACAACGTCTTACTGTGAGGCGACAATGTTACCGCAGTACCACCACCGCAGTTGTCATAAGTGAATTAGAGTAATAGTTAAAAACTGCTGGACTGTAATCCTTGGTAATTTACCAGAAAATAAAAAAGTACATCAAACAGGACAAAATCATAAGGCAAAACCAGGGACATACTGCAAAATTCAGTACAACTGAGAGGTATGGATCATACTTAATGCTTTAAAGGTAATTGCAGCAGCTTTACGCATCATTCAAGTTTGACAGATGCATTTAGGTAAACCAAATGATTTCAAAATAGAAGACCTCTAAAGCATAAATTAAAATTGTTCCATGTAGCTCAAAAGAACCCAAGAAAGGAAAACACAAACAAAAGTATTCCACTTGACTACACACTTGTCCATAATTCAACATTTGAAGAACCCTAATCAATGCCATTAAGGGAATTACTTGTAAAAATACCTAAACACCACTGAGGTATCCAGAGACATAGTCTGAAATGTTCCATAGTTCATTCAGGTTTGTCTAGCTCTGGACAGCAGTGACTGGTTGGGATTATCAGTAAATGAAAAAGTGCACCCATAAGGCTTGATCTTGATGTAATTCAACAGGTTCCTCTCTGTGGGTATACTAAATCCCTAAACAATGAAAACAGTCATAAAGATACTGAATCACTACACATACATTTCAAAGACGTTTACCCAAACAAAGACACAGACTACTTATACTGCAACATTTAAATATCTGCATGAGGGTAAGATAAATTCTACTGCATTAAAAAGAATATGCACATACTCTTCTACTACACAGCATCTCCTGGACAGAAGCCAAGGACTACTGGAGGAAACAGCAATAATCCAGTATGAATGACTATAACATCTTGTCCTTCTTCCTCTGTGAATGTCTTTCTAGCAATACAATTAAAAAAAAAAAAAAAAAAAAATCTGACCTTAGAAAACTGCATTGCTTTGATAAACTAAGCAAACTGTAATTTGATCTTTTTCTGTACTTTAATTTTCTGTCTGGTCTTTCTGTCATTATGACACATAAAGTTTTACTGCAGTACAGTCACTAACACTACTGCATGACTGTTCCCATGGCAAACAGTTCATGGGTACTGCTTCATGTTATATGGTGACTCAGAGCTATGCACTGCACACCAAACTCACATCGGAGCTTCTAAAAAATAGCTCTTACAATTGCGTCCACCAGCCCAAATATTCAGCTGAGGAATGGAGACTAACTAACTCTGCCTAAGAGTATGGCATTCAAAACACCTACAAGCTAAGACTGAATCAACTTTTAAACTAGACGTCATGAATTCAGAGACTCTTTTCATAAACAGCATTTGAGAAATTCCTCCCCAAGTTTGGTATCAATGTCAGATGCACTAGCAAACAACTGAAACTGATTTTACCTCAGCTGAGATTAAAAATTATTGTTCTGCATATTATAATCTCTGCAAAACAATACACAAATTTTAAAATGATGATGGAAAAGCATGGTGCAGCATTTTGTAATCAAAATACACAGTGCCCTTGAAAGCATTATCAGAAGAACTGGTAGGCAATGAAACTGGTGTCATATGAATGAAAGAAGACTGATGATCATACAGAAACCTACAATATTTTGCTCATTATAACACAAGCTTTCACAAACACTGATGGAAGCACTAGCAAACAAATGAAACTTGTTTCACCTCAGTCAAGCTGAGACATTCTTGATTTGCAGTTTATGATCACAGGGAACTAGTATACAGCATTTTAAAATGATGACAGGAGAGTAAAATGCAATATTTTCTGCCTTATTTAGAAGGACCAGTGTTTCACTTTGTGGGCTATGAGGCTGAAGGTCTGGATTCTTTCACATTTTAAAACTTCATAAATTATTCTCCTGAGCTTCTATGAAATTATTCATTTCATGCACTATCTCTTGTGATACCCCTGCCCGGGCTACAAGCTTAATTGCCATTTCTGCCATTGCTATTACCAGATGTGAGATGAAATGTTCTTGATTTATTTGTTATGACCATGGGTAAGCAGCATGCAGGGTTTACAATGATTGTATGGAAGAAACATACAGAATATTGCTCTTGATAAAAAATGAACTGTTTTCATAGCTGATGTCCGAAGTTCTTACAGATAACTGAAAATTATTTATATTACTCATTTTTGAAAAATAAATTGATAATTATAATGCTTTCACAAATGGTGTCTAAAGTATTAATAATCAAATAAGTGAAATTGATTTTACCAGAGCTAATCTGGAAAAATGTTCCATTACAGTTTAGGATCATGGGGAAGGAGTATACAGTATTTTAAAATGATCATGAAGAAGAAACAGTGAACATTTTGCTGTTTACTTAAAAATGGATTTTTTTCCACAAATACGACAAAAGTACTAATAAATTAAATATACTGACTTTACCTGATTTCAAATGAAAACAATCACAGAAAAGAAATCTACAGCAGTTTGCTCTTGGTTAAAAAGTTGACTGCATTTCTTTCACAAGCACTACAAGAATCAATAGCATATATGTTCAATTCTAGCAGTAGCAAGCAAAACTGTAATAAAGAACTGGAAATCTGAATCTTCTCTCTTGTTTAATAATGAATTTATTTGTTTAACCAAATCTATATGTGATAAAGAAATATCTACCATAAAGTTGAAAACAAAAAATCTAATACAGAAACTAATTGCTTGGGAAAATTTGCAATCTTTACTAGAGAAATATTGAATGATTTCCTTATTGCATATAAATGTATATAATTATTTTGTTGTGGACTGTGTATATAGTTTGTTACAGTTATGAATATAAATAACTGTTGGTTCATTGTTCTTTGTTAAATAATAATAAAAACATTTTTGAGCAAGAATCAATAGCATATAAAAGTGATTTTACTTGAGTTGAACAGAAACATTCATGCTTTGCAATTTATGGTCATGGGGAAGTAGCACACAGCATTCAACCATTGACAAAAATAGATAGTGCTTTTACAAACACTGTCAAAAACTTAGGCAAATATCTGCCACAGTTTCAGGACTTAAGCAATATTCCTCTAAAAATGCATTGCTATCACAAGCACTCTCAGCACTGCTACCAAACAACTTAAACTGATTACATGATCCAAAGAAAAGCAAGCAGAAGCAATATTAATGTATTTAACATTTGTTTATCTGGAAAGTCCAACTGGGACAGAGTCCATTTTCAGCGGAGGACCAGGGAGAAACACTTCAGATACATGTCTTTGGAATGTGGGAGGAAACCCATGTGAATACAGGGCGGACATGCAGACTCTGCACAGAAGGATCCTCAGACAAGAATCAAACCAGTGAACCTCTTGCTGTGAAGTGACAATGCTAACCACTGCACCACTGCATTGCCCACAGTATTTCCTCTTCATAAAAATACTTTTGCATTCAGTCAGATTTAAAAGTAGTGGAAAAAAGCAGGGGGAAATAAGAATAGTGCATGTGGCTGCGACAGCTTACAGTAGTATAAGCGGAGTAAAAGGGTAAAGAAAAACATAGTGCTTGCTATCTGTGGAACATAATGTCAGCTATGAACATGCTGCACTCCTGTTTTCTACTAGCACTTCTAAATCAGACAGAATCTAAGGGAGGAATAAGGCTGACAAATTAATGGGACTGATGATGTGATCACAGAAAACATGCCTTTGAAGCGGAAATCAATTAATTTCCCCAGATTTACATCACTAAGCAATAGCTCACAGATGGGCTTTTGACTTCCAGTATAGCTGAAAAGCACACCAACATTATGTGCTTTTTGAGGAAGGCATTAACAATCCCTCCTGATGAAACTGAGATAAATCACTTTCTTAGCTGTTTTTGCATAGCAAGTAAACACAAACATGAGACTGTATGCACAACATGCAGTAAAATGAACATTACATCCTCAAAATAACTATCTTCACCTATATCAACCATCTTTAACATATATATATATATATATATATATATATATATATATATATATACATACACACACACACACACACACACACACACACACACACACACACACACACACACACACACACACACACACACACACACACACACACACACACACACACACACACACACACACACAAGTACACACACATATATATATATATATATATATAAATAAACTATAGAAACTATACCCACTAAAGATAAACATGAACTCTGAATACAGCTACCTACAGCTAAATATCACCAATGGAACACAAATCCAACTCTAGTTAAAAAAAATAGCTAAACACAATAACCAAACAAAACTAGAACACAGCTTTCAATCAAATAATGTTGTTACTGTCAAATCTGACCTGATGCATATATATGTGTGTGTATATATATATATATATATATATATATATATATATATATATATATATATATATATATATATCTACAAGGTGGCTGAGGGATGAGCATAGGGTGACATACAAGAGTGGAGGAAGATGCACACAGGTGGAATATATCTTATGTAGGAGGGACAGTTTGAAGGAGATTGGAGACTGTAAAGTGGTGACCAGGGAAAGTGTAGTTAGGAAGCATAGGATGGTGGTTTGTAGGATAACGTTGGTGATCAGAGGAGGAGGAGGAGTGTGAGGGCAGCACCAAGGATCAAGTGGTGGAAATTGAAAAAGGGTAATTGTTAGGTGGAGTTCAGGGATGAGTTAAGGCATGCACTGGGTGGCAGTGAAGAGTTACCAAATAGCTGGGTAACTGCAGCAGAGCTAGTAAGGGAGACAGCTAGAAAGGTGCTTGGTATCACATCGGGACAGAGGAAGGATGACAAGGAGACATCTGGTGGAATGAGGAAGTACAGGAGAGTATACAGGCAAAGAGGTTGGCAAAGAAGAAGTAGGATTGTCAGATAGCTGAAGAAAGTAGACAGGAGTATAAGGACATGAGGTGCATGGCAAAGAGAGAGATGGCAAAGGCTAAAGATAAGGCATATGAAGAGTTGTATGAAAGGTTGGACACTAAGGAGGGAGAAAAGGACCTGCACCAATTGGCTAGAAAGAGGGACAGAGCTAAGAAAGATGTGCAGCAGGTAAAGGTGATAAAGGATAATGAGGGAAACATACTCACAAGTGAGGAGACTGTGTTGAGGAGACGGAAAGAGTACTTTGAGGGGGTTGATGAATGAAGAGAATGAAAGGGAAAGAAGGTTGGATGATGTAGGGATAGTGAATCATGAAGTGCAGTGGATTAGCAAGGAGGAAGTAAGGATAGCTATGAAGAGAATGAAGAACGGAAAGGCTGTTGGCCCAGATGACATACCTGTGGAAGCATGGAGGTGTTTAGGTGAAATGGCAGTGGAATTTTTAACCAGATTGCTTAATGAAATCTTAGAAAGTGAGAGGATGCCTGAGGAATGGAGAAAAAGTGTTTTGCTACCGATTTTTAAAAATAAGGGTGATGTGCAGAGCTGTAGTAATTACAGAGGGATTAAATTGATCAGTCATAGCATGAAGTTATGGAAAAGAGTAGTGGAAGCTAGGTTAAGAAGGGACGTGATGATTAGTGATCAACAGTATGGTTTCATGTCGGGAAAGAGCACTACAGATGCGATGTTTGATCTGAGAGTGTTGATGGAGAAGTACAGAGAATGTCGGAAGGGGTTGCACTGTGTTTTTGTAGACTTAGAGAAAGCATATGACAGGGTGCCCAGAGAGGAGTTGTGGTATTGTATGAGGAAGTCAGGAGTGTCAGCGAAATATGTAAGAGTGGTACAGGATATGTACGGGGGTAGTGTGACAGCGGTGAGGTCTGCGGTGGGAGTGACGGATGCGTTTAAGATGGAGGTGGGGTTACATCAAGGATCAGCTTTGAGCCCTTCCTTATTTGCAATGGTGATGGACAGGTTGACAGACGAGATCAGACAGGAGTCCCTGTGGACTATGATGTTTGCAGATGACATTGTCATCTGTAGTGAGAGTAGGGAACAGGTGGAGGAGACCCTGGAGAGATGGAGATATGCTCTAGAGAGAAGAGGAATGAAGGTCAGCAGGACTAAGACAGAATATATGTGTGTGAATGACAGGGAGGATAGAGGATGCAAGGAGTAGAGGTGGCGAAGGTGGATGAGTTTAAATACCTGGGGTCAATAGTTCAGAGTAACGGTGAGTGTGGAAGAGAAGTGAAGAAGAGAGTACAGGCAGGATGGAGTGGGTGGAGAAGAGTGTCAGGAGTGATTTGTGACAGACGAGTACCTGTAAGAGTGAAAGGGAAGGTCTACAAGAGGGTAGTGAGACCAGCTGTGTTATATGGGTTGGAGACAGTGGCATTGACAAAAAGGCAGGAGTTAGAGCTGGATATGGCAGAGTTAAAGATGTTAAGATTTGCACTGGGTGTGACGAGGGTGAACAGGATTAGGAATAAGTATATTAGAGGGTCAGCCCAGGTTGGAAGGTTTGGAGACAAAGCCAGAGTGGCAAGATTACGTTGGTTTGGACATGTGCTGAGGAGGGATGCTGAGTATATTGGGAAAAAGATGCTAAGGATGAAGCTACCAAGTAACAGGAAAAGAGGAAGGCCTAAGATAAGGTTTATGGATGTGGTGAGAGAAGACATGCAGGTGGTTGGTGTGACAGAGCAAGATGCAGAGGACAGGAAGAAATGGAAACAGATGATCCGCTGTAAGAAGATGATGATGATGATGATATATATATATATATATATATATATATATATATATACGTACACACACATACATTTATATATATGTATATATATATATATATATATATATATATATATATATATATATATATATACGCATACACACACACATGTATATATATATATATATATATATATATATATATATATATATATATATATATATCTTTAGTCATACAATAAATCCATATTGAGTTACACTACCAACTAGTCTTAAAAGAAACATTAACTGAATTATAGAAAAACTGCATCAAAATGTCCTATAATGTACTACGCAAACATTATAATTTTACTCTGAACTACAGCTACAACTACCCAAAAGACAACCCATTAATAAAAGATTATGCAATCACCAGGCATTATTCAATATATAATATTCAATATACAACTTAAATAAATACCACAGTCAGTAAAAATTAATGGAAACAGTAATTAAAAAATATGAAAAAACATAAATGGGAACATAGGGTGGTGCTTCATGTGATGAAATATTCTATATTGTAATATTAGGATAATTTATGTTATTACTCATGGCTTTAACCTGATCTGAAAACTTATTTCCTATTCTTAGAATATACCTCATGTAGCACATTGCATTACCCCCCCACACATACACATGCGCACATATTCAATGTATGGGTACATATCAGTACATTGGAAAACACACCTATCATCACTCATGTAGCCATACCCACTTCACTGAATGCATTACTCAATGAAAGCTGATTATATATACTCTTAAAAAATCAGGCAAGCACATGATAGCAATTAAACTTTCACTACATTCATCAAATAGTTGAAGAAAATTAATGTTTCAAGCATATAAACATCGAACATTTAAAACTATTCCTCCTATACTGCTGCTCAGCAAGCTTACATTTTTAAACCAATCAAACGCCAAACACCGTCACTGATAAACAATAACCCCTGACTGGGTGTGGGTTTCTCAGGATTTACCCATGACTGGTGTGATGTGATCACAAGGGTGATGCCCAAGTGATCAAACAAAGCAAGCTGTGGGTAAATCTTGTGAACCCACATCCAGACGGGAGTTATTGCTATTATACAATGACGACAGAAAGAAATTGCTTATGTTTCTTATACAACATCTTTGTATAACAGTGAGTTAGTGTCCTTCCACATTCTTTGTTCTTTACTGATGTACTCCAGATACATATGGTACATATGTCTGCACGTTTCCAGAGTATATCAGTACAGTGTTTGGCAGATGCCCTGGAAGAGACCATTTTCATTTCAGTTTGCCTCTCAGTCTGTGTCTTTTTTTTTTTGAAAAATATGAGGGATACAAATTGAGGAGCTACCATGACTATTAGTTCAGACTGATACTGGTTCCTGGATAATAACCCCTTTTTATGGCATGTTGTGGGTTACTAATAGCGCTCAACATTTCTTTTTCTCCCCCAACATATCTTAATAGAAAAGTCTGACCACTCAACAAAAGTTCATCAACCGAACATCTTAATATTAAGTTATGTTCCGTATACCCAATACCCCTTTACTTATATGTACTAACCCTAAAGTCATGCAACCATGAATAAATTGCAATTACTAGTCCAGTGCTACAGGCAACTAAATAGGCTCCCTACTGATGAAACTATCTCGCAACAAACCCAGTCAGCCAATTAGATCAACTGCATGCATGATACCATTATACACACCGACACACACATTTATATATATATATATATATATATATATATATATATATATATATATATACAGAGAGAGAGAGAGAGAAAACTACAGAAAGAATGGAAAAAAAGGATTATATTACCAATTATAACTGATTTGTTAATGTGTTCTCAAAATGGATTCAAGAAATTCAACTTGGTAGCAAAGTTGAAGGAGAATGCTTGAATCCATTTTAAGAACACATTAACAAACAGTTATTATAGATAACTGGAAGGTAATTCTTTGTGGTACATAAAGCTTCAGCTGTCCAAATTTACAACAAAATAGATTAAAACATTACAAAAGCATAAAGTGTTTTGCAGCTTTAAAAGATGAAACATTTAGCACTGCCAACAGACAATGGGCAGAAGTAATGTGTCATTTTGATCCACACACAGCTTTAAAAGCTGCTATATACTTTACACTGTCCCACTTTTGTTTTTCTTTGTGGCAGTGTGAAGCATGTTGCAGCTTTTAAAACTGTCAAAATACATATCTGGTCACTGTTGTGTGTGTTGCAGCATGAGATCTAATCATAACAGCTGCCAGAAGATACATAACAAAGGCTGTTAATCTCCTTTTTTACTTCAGAAAGTTGTACAAGAAGTTTACATTTCTCCAATCCCAGAGAGTATTTAGTGTGCTTCATGTACTACATATGTTTGAGTTTTATATGTAATAATACACGTGGTCTGGTGTTATATTTCAGATGGCCATACTGGGACATTTTTTATAAAAATCTGAGATTCTGCAGGGTATATTATAGTGACAACCAGTGCAAAAAAGGAACTTCTCTTTTTTGACAAAATAAATGTGCAGTCTTTTACAGTTTGAGAAGTTTTCACTGTTTCATATAATATTAAGGTGTTAAGATATTGTAAATATAAAATGATTGTCTTATGCAACTGTTAGAGAAAATTCAAAATATCTGCATCGTAGAATCTTAGGAAATTTGCCATTTTTTGCGTTTTTACAGGATGCAAGCACCCAAACAGGGACTATCCTGCACAAATAAGGACTGGTGGTAATCCTGTGTATAATATCTTGTAGTCTATGATTAAAACAAGTTCTGTGATGAGAGATGTAGCTACAAGTCATAAAATTCATCCCTTAACTCTATAACACAAAATGTTATATATACTTAACACCAGATTCCCACCAACATGTTCCATTTATCTGAATTGCTTACATTCTGTAATACAAGGTTTTATATTTATTGTTTAAGCAGGTAAGAATATAATACCTGTATAGAAAACATGCAAGTGCAAAATATGGTAAACTGATTTATTTACCATTTTTTTCTGAAAACACTAGGCATTTCCAAAAAAAATAAATTATTCATTTTTTAGACAGCTTCAAGCTGAAAAATTGTACTCACAGTACTCTGCCATGCTTTGTTTTCAATGTATTCAAATTAGTTTGTTAAGAACTGTAGAAAAAAATAATTTTTATATGCCATTTGCTCATCCCCAAAGTCTTGAATATTTATAATCATGAAACACTGCTCATTTTAGACACATCTGCACTCAAAAAAAGCAAAATTATCTATAACAGAAGATTACATCTCTCCGCAACATCTTTCAAGCACTTTAATTACCAACACTACCCAAGATATTCCCCCTACCGTTATCACCTTCTGCTCCACTTCACCCACCTGTCCATACACTACATCTTTCACTGCTCTTAACTAGTCCACTGCCATCAGTATACATAAACCACTTATCTCATCACAATACCAACACCAGTGTTACTCTTAACAGCAACACTCCCATAGCCACTTTCTCACACTTAAACACCAGCTACATATTCCACTGCCCTATATCTCACATTGACATCCTTTGTTTATGTAATTTCCTCTTTTTCTATATCTTACATTTACAAAGTTCTCCTTATTTAATTACTACATTCTTGCTACCCTACTCTAAACATATTAATTAGAAAACCTTGCTCAACTCACACTCAGTAAATACACCCTACTTCCCATTCACTGCAAGGGGATGTGATTAGTGTGCAACTTACCAATTGTTCATACTGTTACTAAGATTATGGGCCAGATTCTAAAAGAGTTGCTCTCAGAGTAACTCTTCACTGATTCTGAAAAACCTGTACTCAGTGTAAGTGGTTTTCTTCAGTGTAAGGTTTATCTATAAACAGACTTACGACAGGGAGCAGATTCCAAAACACCTGCTCTCAGCATAAGTGCTTACTTACACTGAGAACAAGTCTTTTGGAATTGCTGCCTTTGTATTTTTAATGTCTGCACCATGCTGGTGTTCTACTGTAGTTCTGAAGGAAATTAATTTTTTTAATATTTTTGTGGGATTTTGTGACATTGCTGAAGAATTATAGTGGGGTTATGTTAAAGTATGAGAGAATTTAATCTGTGTATTTTAGTTATGTTTAATTTGGGGTTCAGTTTGCCTCTAATGCCATTTTTAACTATGTCCTTGTTATTCCTCTTTGTTTTATTTATGTGCTATTTTTTCAGTTTTTGCTCGATGTCATTTTTAAGGGGTTGATTTACCGGAGTATAGTCGTTATCTTATCATTTACTTACTCAACATTCAGCTGCTTGTTAACTGTCTACTCCCAACTTAAAGCCCATCTGTGTTCCAGTTCAAGACACTCCACTACAAAGACTGTCAGCAAATAAATGTACTGAGAGTCTTCGTAACCTTGGAGGTAGCATAGTTATAGACTGAGGTTGCATAGACAGAGACCCCACATTGGAGGGTGCAAGGAGGCTTGTTCCCTTGCAGAAAACAGCTTTTCAAATTCACTGCAAATTCAAAGTATAGCATTAGTCAAGCGATCTGCAGTGAGTTGGGGACATTTGAGCAGATGGTATATGATCTAATAAACCAGATTCAAATATTGTTACCTCTGATAATTTGGCTGTGTACTGTGGTGTGAAAGAATGTGTGAAGTTTCACTTTTTTTGGAGGGGAATGGAGCTTAGTTAAAGTGATCAGTGACACATACTGAGTGGTGCTAAATGCTTGATAATGGACAAAGAATTGTGATAAACATATGCAGAAAGCAGTGATAAAAATATCTGCACTTAATGTCTGACAAATGATTTTAGCACACTTATTGATTAGTGTCCACAGTTAGGATAAATACAGACTGATGTGTATAGTATGGCGTGCAATGAAAGATCTTATACTGTATGTTCATGGAACGTGTTCCAGATGAGTGGTGAAGGCATAATTCCTAAACAAAGTTCCTTAATCATACATTACAAGATTTTTGATTTAAACCAGCCTCCCATTTTTTCAATGTATCTATTTTCTCTTTTTTTCATGTTTTAGGTATGAATTACAACCTTTACGTGTGCACGCATACACATAAATATAGACATACACACATAATATTTATGCACACATATATCTGTACATATTCTCTGTGTGTGTATATAGATGCAGATATTCAGATACTTTTTAAGAAAACTTCATGACTGTTAGAACTTCCAGTTTGCTTTAAAGGGCTCAGTGAATCCATGGGAGCAGAGCATGAAATCAGAAAATAGAAAATTCCATGTTCTTATCTTACAATGGCCAGAGGCTTGTTTTATAACTTAGCAGTTCTCTTAGTCCCTTTGAACTTTCTTTAAATGAATGGAAAAACACAGACACATACCATACTGCATAGTGAATTCAGTGCCAGTCTGATAAAAAAATGAGGCTAGTCCAACATTTTTATACTCTTAACAATCATTTGTTTTATAAACTGGTAAGAAACTAAAGTTATAGTATTTGGGGTTTCTCCCTTATCTTACTCCATTAATAAAAATTGTAACGCCCAGGAATTTATATAAAATCCAGAGCCTGGCCAATTTTTACACTTCTTTTTATATAACATAATACACAGAAAATAGCCACAAAACTGGCAATTGTATCTTCCCCAACACACATGGTAATGAAAAATCTTTGTTATGAAGCATTATTACAAAGCATAAGAAAAAATATGCTAGTTGGCAAATAAATATATGACCTTGCATGCACACCCATGGTCTGTCAGTCTCTAGCACAGGCTTGCAGTGAAGGAATAATAACTTGAAACTTGTAACTCTATACTGAGTATGGAATGGAAAAGCACAAAAATGCAGTGCAATGCATTATTTATCAAAAGCCATACGATTAAAAAAGCAGCATTCATTAGGAATGGTAGAAATAAAAGAGACAGTAGAAAGTGGAGCTTATGGAAAAAACACATACAGCTAGATATTGGGGGAAGTTACTATAATCTGTAATTTTACCATCATTTTTTTAACTGAAAAAATGTTATTTTATTATTTGTTATTAGATTGTTATAATGTATTAATTTCACCGTCATTTTGATAGAGGATATAACCAACCATTCAGATCTTTCTACTGACTGACAAAAAAGCATCCTCTAACAATATGGGTTTGAAGACAAATACAGTTTATTCTAATTTACTGGAAGAGTTCATATTTTTACAGTGTAATTATTTATTTACTTATTTATTTTTTGTTGACCTGCCTAGTTCACACAGAAATATGTCGTTCACGGGGAGAAATGACTAATCGTAATGTGGCCAGGACATCTGGGAAATGCAGACAGAACTTCACTTTCCTGTATCGACTGAAGGATTGCACCTCAGAAACAAATCTCCCCCTTTTCCTTCACTTTGTACTGGAACACGAGTTCATACGTCTGATGTGAGACATAGAACCTCCAACCTTCTGATCTTGACAGCATCAAAGGCAAGAATGACACCTGCTACAATCTAGAACTGATAATAACACTGTCCTTCTAACAGCTATGTGCTAGCATTTGTGCCTTAACAGAAGACATCAGTCTGTAATTACAAGACTGCATCAAATCCTAAATCAATTGATGCCAATCTAGATCTCCTACCAAAAAGTTTATTTCTACCTTTAACAACAGGGAATGCTGTACTTACTGAGTCTTCACTGTAAACAGTAGGTGAACTACATGGGGTGGTCTACAAACTATAACAAGCTCCTGCAGCAGGATGCATCAGAGGAGAATATGTACTGAAAGGCTGCTTTGGGACAAACCACAGATGCCCACGGAAAAGATCAGATGGCCTGGGAAATTTCTGGACTACTATACTGTAACTGTGCAAGGAAACGGGAGTTAGCTTGTATAATTTACGCAGCATCATGTATGTATTTGCAAAGCACAAAATATAAGTAAATTTAAACAAGTCAATGTGGTAGAATTGTACCAGCAAAAAAAGTTATATCAAATTAATAAACCATATAGCAGAAAAGATATAGCTTAATGTGCCTTGCAAAATAAAAACACTTGTATAAGGAACGATACAGGAGGGGCAGGGTCAGCATATTAGTAAAGGTCTTTGCTCACTGATACAAGGTACAGGGTTTGAGTCTAACCACTGATTATTGGCTAAAATTGTAACAATCTGCAAAATAATAGCAAATGTTTGCCTATAATACTTTAAATAAAATAAACACTCAGATAACAGCAAACACATTTTCACATACAGCTTCACCAGGCCAAGACTGTGACTCTTTCTTCTGGTTTATAAACTAAATCTATTTTAGTATGGAAAAGTAAACAAAAAAGGTAGAAATCTAATCTCAGAGGTGTCCTGTGACTGGAAACTTGTATCAAATGTAAAGGGTAACAACATTATATAGTCATATTGAAAGACATAAATAACTGACTTGTAGCACTTTGAAAATTAATAAGTGAGTTTTATACTAACCATAACAATAAATCTGTATTGTTATTTTTATCTTCATCAACAGCAGGACTAAAACTGGCAGGATGTAGACAGCCTGACATCTAAACCTCTCCCAGGGTGGCAGGCCACTTAGCCATTTCACAATGCACTGTGAATCTGGACCCTCTCAAGATTTATGTAGGCCCTTACAACTAGCAAAAGAAAATAACACAGTAAAATTAGAATAACAACCAAAATCTTCAAGGTCCTGACAGGACTGAGGCGGGTAAGATGATGAAGATGAAACTGGCAATACAGATCTGTTGTTATGGTAACTATGCATTATCTCTCTATTATGGTAATTACGGAATTTTATATCTGATATTGAGAGTCCCATCTTCATCACCAGCAGGACAGTCCTTGGTTTACACTCTTTCATGGATCATCATGGGTACATATTCCTAACAACAATAGCTCCGAAGCCTGACCTGGACTGGACATCATGGCTGGCTTTTAGTGTCTGCAAAATTATTGAAAGATGCCCATGAAAGCTGCTGCAAAATACCATCTGATGATAACAATTATGTTAAAATAAGCAATAGGTAGAGATGGAAACTTTTTTTTTTTTTTGATTTTAGAAACAGAACTTAATACAATCAGTGAGACACTAAGACAGAGTTAACTTGGAAACCTTAGAGCCCACCTAAAGCAAACCTCTTGGTCGTTTCTGTGGATTTTTGTTCCAGGTTAAAACCTAAGGTGCATGTGGACAAACACTTAATGCAATAAATATTCACCTTTGTTGGAGTAATCTGAGGAAAAAAACAGGCAAACTGATTGGCTTAAATCAGTTTCAGTAGCTATCTTGGGCATGAATGAAGGATTTGTTTTTAAGAACATGCTATCTTTATGGAAAATTGGGTAAAAAATACTGATATATAAAGCTGCCAGTCGTGGTGTGTGTGTGTCTGCATTTGTGAAGGTGCTGTGCACAATGCATGGATACTGTTCTGCTAGTACAGCTTCCTCTTCCCTATTGTTGTGTCAAAAGGTTAAGATCTCAATGGCTCCCTATTGCAGTTCTGAGACTTATAAGTGTAAGCCACAGAATTTAAAATAAAAAACGTACAAAAATACAGAACAGTCAGTATCAAACATTACTGCTCTTAAAGTTTATTTTTAAAAAGGAAGGGCAAGCCCCCCACTCTCAGACGTCCGCATACCACAGAAAAGGGAATACTCAAGAGGAATGGCAGTCTTAAACTTACACATCAAAGTCCACATTTTTTGCTCTTTCAGTCTTGCTAGTCTGAGACTTGCAGTGGTGGGTCGCAGAATATTAAATGGCTACCATGTTACTGCATACTACTACCTGTATAGGAAGTAGGATGCATGCAGGTGCTTGGAGACCATATTCTTTTTAAATTCCTATTTTTTGTCATTTTCTCTGCTTTTGAGTTTTGAAAGCCTCCCACAATTACAGTACTACTGTCTATTCATAAAGAATCAACTCAGCTATGCTGTGATCTCTAATAAATTCTTGCATTCTTTTAGAGGGATGGGGGCTTCTCTTTTGACTGACAGGACTTTGTAGGTCAGGAGGAGGAAATATAGAGGTTGGTGAATTAGGAACATCATCATAAAACTCTGGAAAGCCGAGAAATTCTCCATTTCCAAAGTGAAGATGTGTAATGACTTCTAATGGCATGGCATCACATCTGTCTCATTTTTGACTATGTTTCATGCTGTAGGTCAAGAAATGGTTTCAGCTTATACCTGGTCCACACTTAGATGGATGGCAGCAAAGTAGCAAAATGGTTAGTATTACTGCCTCACACCTCCATAGTCTGGGTTTAGTGCTTACTTCTGAT
Source organism: Protopterus annectens (assembly GCF_019279795.1). NCBI lineage: Eukaryota > Metazoa > Chordata > Ceratodontiformes > Protopteridae > Protopterus > Protopterus annectens. The sequence continues at coordinate 1,191,168,165 of NC_056727.1, forward strand.
TAATATCTGTGTAGAACCTGCATGTTTACCTTATGTTCGTGTAGATTTCCACCAGGCACTCTGGACTGGCTGCTATAAACTGACTGTCTACACATCCTGGCTTTCTTGTACTCTCTCAGTTTGTTTTCAAATCTCAGTCACTGATTTCCCATCCAGAAATGTAGCCACTATCTTCAGCTACATGGCATTGAGGGATGGAACCATGACTGTGACCCAGATGACTACAGGTCAATTAGCAGTTAGGGCACTGGAACAGCATGGTCTTGGTGGGAAGAAATGAATGCCTATGTCAGCTCACCCTTCTAGGGAGATAGGATATGGGGCATTTCTTGCACTTGTATGCCTCCTACTGAAAGCCAGTAGGTGGAACCTGATCGCAGTGCAGTTTACCATCTGTTAGACATTTGGAGTATGGAGTGATTGTGTCACCAAATGTTGTGATGCATGCAAGGTCATAAACATGCTCTGCCTTGGATAGGGTTTTTCCTCCCTGTATATTCAAAAATGCCCACCCCTAAGCTGGATATACAATGTCCACATCTCAACTCTGGCTCCTGAATAAGGACATTGAGCTCACAAGGAAGATACCACAAGGCATTCCTTCCCTACAGATGGCTGCCCACATATCACAAGAGGTTCTGCACGATTTTGATGGTCTACTGGAGATATGAGCATAGTTTCATGGAGGGAAAGCAGAAGCTGACCATTTGAGGGGATCATGTGGGCAAAATAAAAAAAAGAAAGAAAGAAACGTATCCACTGCAACAAAGGGTCAGATCTAAGGAACACACTTTAATTACCATCAGTCTCAAGGAAGGCACTGTTATATGACTTTGCATGTTATCAGAGCAGTGAAAACACATCAATATTGTGCAGTAATGTGACTGTGCTTGAAAACTCTGTAAGACAAACTGGTTTCTGAAGGAAAATTAGGTCTTCTGTTTAAGGAGGACAAAAGGAAAGGAGGAGATGGACAATTCGACAGCACAGGATGGAAAGAATGAAGCATGCAAGCAGTGTCCAGTGCGTTTTATGCTTTCTCTGTTGTGTTTGATTCTGTACTCCCTCTCATCCTACACCTTTGGGTTACGTTGAAATTAGATGCAGAAAATATTTTTGTAGTATTTTGTATCATTTTTGCAGTGTCTGGGTTTCACGGAGTACAGACAGTTAACACTTAAGAGCTAATAACAAGCTTCAGCCTCTAGTCATGGCTCTGATTCCTACACACTTAACTTGCATACACTGAGACCCTGAGCAAGTCACTTAACCAGACCAGAGCTCATAGGTCACCTCTGAAAAGAGGCACTTGAGCTCTTTGGGCCTGGTCACTGGATAAATGAATATGTACAGCTGAATAAAGTTAAGATTTTCAAATAACGTACATACTGCCACCTTCTGGACCCAAACAGATGTTCCAATACGTCAGTTCACATCATTCACTTCACCATGTTCCATTTCACTTGTTTTACCATACTGAGGTGAAAACCCAGCAGTATCTACCACAGAAGTAAAGTTTCAGGTGATGGTGTCTACTATAGCACTACTCGTGGGTGGCTAAGCAGTGATTCCTTAACAACAGTGGTACTTAAGGAGCCTTGAACTGGACTATTCCCACTATTTTACTCAAGCCACTAACATACTTTGTCTACAAAAAAGTATCGATACAGAATTCAGTAACACAAATACTTAGGAATGGATAAACATTGTGAAGGATAAGGTCACACTTTGCATAATTCAACTTTTATATTTCCTGCTCTCTGTTGCAACACATATATATTTATCTGTTTCCATTTAGCTTGGGCAGCAGAAGTAATATTATATAATTTGAAAAATCAATAGAGCCAGTGGGAATACAGTAATTGGCACTGAAGCACAGCAGATACAACAGGAAGGTGTACACCTGGAGGTCAGCTATCAATAATAGCCATTACCACATCCTGCTCTGGCCTTTAGGGATCACATTCAGTTTTGCAAGCAGCACCATAAACAGAACTGGGCAGAAGAAAATGCCACCTTGTCACTTTCTGCAGGTGACCACCTAATTTATACAGATTGGCAGCTTCAAGTATCATAGTGTTATCACTTGTCCCTCTTTTCATAGAAGAACCTCGATTTGAACAACTATTCCATGGAGAAAAAGAACATGAAAAACAGCAAATTTCCTGATACTTTTAAGACAAAAAAAGTTTTCCGTTATTTCTCTACCTATTCAAAAAACTATGATATTATAACAAAAACACTAAAACAATTAAATTCTACTAGACAGGCTCTGTTTTAGTAATAAAGTAGAAATAAGTATTTTACATTTGCTAGGTGTGTGGTTTCTCTTGTAAAAATCTCACAGTCCCTTCACAAACGTACAATTCTGGGTTCGATAAATGGGTACTCCTAAAGGATCCACACCAGTAGTTTACTGCTTATCTTAAAGATGGTAAGACTTCCTCAAAATCTGTAGCCTGTTTTGCTGAGACTCAAAGAGGTTTGCATCAAATGGCAGTTACAAATGTCATGCATTGGTTCTACGATGAACTGAATACATACCTGATCCATTTTCCACCTTTATTCCTCTTCCTGCAGATACTGCATTTCTTTCTAACATCACTACAAATATGCAGAAAAAAATGGATGCATTTTATCCAGAAATGTAAAATGACAGATAATGTGGCCTACCGAACATTACAAGGAGAACTAAAAATAGTGGAAAAGTCCTAAGTCTGTGGATTAATTACCTCCTAATAAATTAAGGTAAATTTGGTCTGTACAACCCAGAACCTTCACTAAATTTAAAAAGGGCTCCCTATCAAAATGTCAGGTCTGGCATGAGTCCTGAAATACTGAAAAAAAAAAGATTGAAAATTTAAGAGAAGAGTGACTATCAAACATCACATTTCTCATTTTAACTTGTTCTTTGCATGCACAGCAAGCCCCCTTCACCCCTCTGAACCTCTATACATAAATACATATATATATATATATATATATAATCTATATATACATATATATATACACACACACACACACACACATATATATATATATATATATATATATATATATATATATATATATAGTGTATGTGTGTGTTTATACATATATACATATTATACCAATTTTGAGATTACTATATCTCATAGAAAAGGGACACTTCTGAAAAATGGCAATCCTGGACTCAGTATATGTAAGTCAGAATTTTCAGCCATTCAGTCTCCACATTCCAGGACCTGGCACTGTGAATATTAACAATTAAAATGGTTATATTTTAGAATCCATATTTAGCTACCTCAACATTTGCTCTGTTTGTTTCCCCTTCCCCTAAATAAGTTTGAGAAGCTTCTCCAGTCCAATTTACAGCTTAGGAATGACTGCTTTAAAGCACAGTTTTACCAACCAAATGGTTACCCCAGAAAGACCAAAAATAAGAAGCTAAAAATCTGATCTGAACATTCTTTGAAATTCTGGACAGTTGAGAAGTATACACATTCTGTGAGTTGAAACTGGCAGTAAAGGAACCAGATATTTTGGTTCCTAATTTTTGGACATATCAATTCACTACAGAGATAAGGATCAGTCTTAGACGTTTGTGACTCCCTGCCTGATCAACATGGCCTGTTTCAGATCACTTGCTAATTATTTAATGCTGCCATGTCTATATCTCACTTTCTAATTCATCCCTTTCAGCCTGCATAGCTGCTTTCCTTTTCACATTACCCTGACATTTTGCAATGGTTTTAACATCATTCCCATTCAGGGGATTATGGTAAAACAATACCAGTTAGGTGACTGCAGTCTGCAGATGATACAAGGTGGACAGCTGCAGAGTTATCGCTCAGTACCAATGATGTTTGTGAGGGGGGAGTAACTAGCAATCAGTGATAATAATGGACACTTCACTTTTTTGCCAAAATAAAACCTTATTTTTTAGCATTTTAGTTGCTTATGCTATTTCATATAATATTTGTGTGTTCCAGATACAAAATAACTGTTCTATGCAACTATTAAAGAAAACTTAAGAAATATATTTTGCTTAAAATCTCAGGCCATTTGCCATTTTTTTAGTTTTTTTCGCAGGACACAACTGCCCAAAGTTTTAATCTTTCAGTTAACTATGCCCTCAGCAGTACATTACCTGCCTATACCAAGGAGCAACAGATTACACATTTTATCCAGATCCTGCTTCCAGCTGCATTCTGGGATTATGCAACTATTTAATGGTTTGATGAAAGTTACACTGTAAAGTCTGGCCACAGTGCAGCTCAGTCCTAATTCTGTGAATCTCTGGATACCACACTTGGTGTTTTGACCCTTTAGGCATTGCCATCTCTACCTAACTCTATCATGTATTGCTGATTTAAAACTTGAGGAATCCACAACCATGGGATTCATACAATGTTTCACAACTCAGAATTCCAAAACACAGAATTCTGATACGAAAATTGTGTAGATTTTTAGTAATTACATTTACAGCAACTTGAAGTGAATCAGAGGTAGGAACAGTAATACAGCAGATGCAGGGGACAAACATCCCTGCATAAGAAAGTGGTAGTACAGACCCCATTCCCCCAAGAGACAGGTGTTAAAAAGCTGTATTCATCTTTGTTCAGTTGTGGCCTTCTGAGTCCTGAAAAATGTACCATATCCAAAGATCCAACACAAATGCATCTTCACTTTAAAATGGAAGGTCTTTAAAGTCTACACCAATATCTCATTGTTTGAAATCACAAAGCAGCACTAGATCTGAATTAAACAATCAGATATATAGATTTTCTTAAATAATGAGCCCAGATATTTCTTGATGGCAGATGTTATGTTGTTTGATACCTATTAACAAAAAGTAACACTTCTAACTTTGCAGAGCTCAGAAAACAAAAGAACATATTTTGCAAATGACTGCCTAGTCCAGGTACAGATTTGCTGTATCCAGTACTCTTTGTAAGCTTCTGAGCCCCCCAAGCCTTTCTGTGTTGGAGGGAAGCCTTCTAGCTTATCAGTGGGAATGGTAAGCATTAGATAGCCTATCTACCACAAGAGGAGTGGTTCCTGGCCCAAAAATTGTAGATAGTGGCCGTTTGGGCTGTTTTTTTCCATCCCTTTCAACATTCTGGTTTAAAAGCTGCACTTGCGCTTGTTTCCCACCTTTCCTGTAACTAGCCTAGTCCAGATACAGAGTTGCTGTATCCAGGACTGTTAGTAAGCTTCTGAGCCCCGCAAGCCTATCAGTGTTGGAGGAAAGCCTTCTAGTTTATCAATGGGAGTGGTAAGCACTAGGTAGCCTGTTTACCATGAGAGGAGAGGTTCTTGGCCCAGAAATTGTAGTTTATTGACCATTTGGCAGTCTGTCCATCTCTTTCAACTTTATGGTTTAAAAAAACACATTTGCGCTTGTTTCCCATCTTTCCTGTAACTAACCTATTAGGTAGCACTAGAAAGCCTTAAACTGATACAAGCCTTCTAGCTTAGGAGAGAGACTTTGGAGTGATTCAGTATCAGTTTTCTGTACTTTCTTGTTGTACTTAACTGTTTTCTGCCTAAACGCAGATTTTCCATTATTTATTGTGATTTAAAAGCTTGTTTTTTTTCACATATTGTACTTATTTGACTGCCTGCACTTTTAAAAAGCTTTTTGTTTAAATAATTTGTTTAACTGTTGTAGGCTACACACTAAAGTGTGATAGCCTTTTCTGATCATTTGTAGTCGTTTAAAGCTGCTTTAAGTGTATTTTTTACTGTTTTTGCCTTATCTTTAAGAAAAAAAATTCCTTGTTTCCTACCTTTCTAAGCTAGTATAGTCCAGTTTTCAGGCTAGTGCTGAATTCAGGGCTGTGATACTAGTTTCTGAGTTGCCCATACCTTACTTGGATAGAAGGAAGTGTCTCTGTTCACCTGTGAGAGAGGGGAGCTTTAAGCAACCTATCTGTCCTTGGAGGAGTGGTTCCAGCACAGAAGTTAGTAGTTTACTGGCCATTTTAGGCTAATTTCTATCTCTTTCATTTCCGTACTATAAAAACTGTGTTTGCACGGTTTTGCGCACCGGGCAGTGCCGGTTAGCTACGGTTAAATTATTCCCGGCTCCACTAAGTCTCCTCTTCAGTTTTTCCCTTGAAACTAGTCTAAATCTCAGCCTATGCACTCAAAAAGCATCCTACAGCCCAGCACTTGCTCAGACCTAATAGCAAGCGCTAATATACCCTGACACTGATTGCCCAGCAGGGCAAGGCTCTTTATTCACCCCTCACAAACCAAGCGACTAAGCAGCTCACCCTACTATTCAGGCATGACCAAAGGGCAATTTCAGGTCTACTTTCCAGTCCAGCTGGTGAATCTGGGTATCCTGAGGCAATGTTACAACTGACTTATGTACACAGACAACCCTCTCCTACTACCAAAAAACACTAACATATGCGAGAGATGCAATTATACAGCCAAACTGGAAGTTAAGCTGTCTCCATCCAAGACTGGAACAGACAGTCAAGAGGAGAAGGTTAACACTTGCACCGCATCTCCAGCTGCACACAGACTTACTAAAACAGCACTGGCAAAAAAATACACATAAATACACAAATCATACTTGGAGGCTCTAAATACAAACCTGCAAAAGCATCAGAGACCTCCAAAGCAGACACCCAAACAACCTGCACCTCCTGTCACAAACCAGACAACACATAAAACACAAACTCAGTGTGCCGCACAATCACAGCCCTTAAGGAGAAATAACATACCTAACACACTAGTAATAGTTGACTCTATAGTCAGGCACACTGATATCCCACTCACTAGGATGGACAAGCAGAAGGTTACTGTTAGCTGCCTGTCGGGAGCCAGAATCCGCCACATAACACAAGCACTCAGGTCACTCCAGAACAAGTACAAATATGACTCTGTCATTGTTCATGTTGGTGTGAATGACCTGAGACATACCACCCTGGACTACATGAAAAGAGACATGAAAGAGCTCTCTGATCATGTAGCCCAGGCTGGTATGACCCTGACCCTGAATAGCATCCTACCCTCGCCAAGAATGATATCTCAGTATAAAGAAAAAAATGATCAATTTCAACAATTGGCTAAGCTTCTGGTGTCATTTAAAGGGGATCCAGTGTCTGTCAGCCTGGGATGACATGCTCGACAAGCTGCATTGCTTCGCAAGAGACGGCTTGCACCTGTCACCCCTAGGCTTTCAAACACTGGCCAAGGCTCTTGCTGCCCCGACAGTGCCTTTTTAGGCAAGGCTCAAAAGTCAAGCCCACCGCCGTAAACAGCACAATTAACAAAAAACTGAGGGTTATGCTACTCAACACCAGGAGTTTAAATCTCAAACTGCACGCACTCAAAGTACTCCTCAGTATGGAGAACATCGACATCTGTGCTGTAACTGAAACCTGACTCAAGTCTCCAGAGAGCACCCCAGCACTACCAGGCTACAACTCATACCACATGTTTCGACCACAGAACACGGACCGAAACACAAAAGGAGGAGGTGTATCCATATTCATCAAGGATACCTACACTTCCAGGTTAGTGGCGCAGCATGATACCTCTGAGATCATCCATGTGCAACTAACATCGGGTAAATCTGCAATGCAAATTGTGGCCTGCTACAGATCACCTTCCATGACCCAGGACCACCACTCCACCTTTCTGCAGACACTGGAAAACATGAAGGTCCTACCGAACAACCTGATATTGGGCGATTTCAATTACCCTACCATTCACTGGGAAAACTACTCAAATACAAACTCCCAGGCCCAGCGCTTCCTGGAATTGATCAACTCAAATTCCCTGGATCAGCTGGTAAACTCCCGTACCAGAGTTGAAAACATATTGGACCTGGTCATCACCAACATGGGCGACAGGTGTTCCACACTGGAGGTCAACCTGTCACTGGTTAGATCAGACCATAAACTAATCACTCTGGATGTCCACACCCCACCAACACCCCCAACTAAGGAAACCACAGTAAAAAAAATTTCTAAAGCAAACTTCACCTTACTTAAGACAGAGGTGGTAAGCTTCACAGCCCCCACGCTAAAGGATAACGCTGCCCAAGATGCAAAAACCTTTACAAATGCACTCTATGAGCACCTACAATGATGCATGGATCGTGCCATCCCTAGAAAAAACCAAGACTCACTCCTCTAAGAGAAGGAAAGCAGTTTGGTGGACCCCTGCAATAAACAGGCTATACAATAGAAGGAGGAAAGTAGTTCAGAAAAAAATCAAATCCCAAGAAGGAAAGACAACCCTGATCAGTATCAGTAAGAAACTGAGGTCCTTTATAAAATCATCCAAGGCTAACTTTGAAAGAAAAATAGCCAAGGATTCAAAAGATAACCACAAAGCCTTCTTTAGCTATGTTAAGAATTTAAGTGGCAACTTGCAGATATGCACTGAACTAGTGCAAAATAGCACAACATATACTGAACCTACTGATATTGCCAACATCCTGGCAGATGAGTCAGTGCAAACTTCACACCCCTCTCACCTCCAAAAGGGCCCACAACAATACCAGAAAAGTGTAGTGTCCCAAAAATCACAGACACACAGGTGAAAACAGCCCTTTCAAAGGCCAAAAACACAGAGTCAATGGGACCAGATGGTGTCCTAGGCTGCGTCTTGCATGAACTACAAGAATGAACTAACCCCCCCACCTAAACACGCTGTTCAACCTCAGCCTCTCCACAGGCTATGTGTCCATAGAATGGTGCACAGCAACAGTTATTCCTCTCCACAAAGGAGGGGCCACAACTGACCCTGGTAACTATTGCCCCATAAGCCTGACTAGCCTGGTCTGCAAGGCTAATGAGTGCATCATCATGGAACTCATTAACAAAGACATTGGGAACCTCCAAACACTTGACCTGACCCACTTCAGCTTTGTTAAGGGCAGATCATGCCTACTAAACCTGGCTGATTTCTTTGAGACAGTCACCAAGGCCAAAGATGAGGGAAAGGTGGTTCACACAGCCTACCTTGACCTTGCCAAGGCTTTCGACACCATTCCCCACTTAGGTATTACAGAAAAACTCACCAGCCTGAACATAAACCCCTGCGTCACAAGATGGGTTGCCAACTGGCTTACAAACAGAACTCAACACGGTAAGAATAGTGGATTCCAGGTCTGACTCTAAACCAGACACAAGTGGTGACCCGCAAGGCTCGGTCCTGGGACGCCTACTGTTCGGCATATACTTCTCAGAAATACAGGCAAACACAGGAGGACTATGGCTGACCAAGTTCGCCAATGACTGCAAACTGGGAGCCATAAATGACTCTCCGGCTGACACGAACATCCTCCAAAAGGGCCTTACTGAGATGGACACCAGGTATCAAAGTCATGGCCTCAAGCTAAATGCCAAAAATTGCATAGTCACCCCATTTGGGAAAAACAAAACACCCACGAATTATCACATAGGTGGCAGTCCCCTTAATACAGAAGAGGTAATAAGAGATTTGGGAACCCAGGCAGATAGTAATCTTTCCTTTGACAATCATATTGCCAAAGCAGTTAGGAAATCCTTCTATGTGGCCCATCTAATTACTAAAGGGTTCGCATCTAGAAATAAAGAGGTTATAGTGCTCCTCTACTCGTCACTCATTAGACCCATCATAGAGTACAATGCCCCATTTGGGATGTACCTCACAAGACACTTAAAACAGCTGGAAAGACCACAAAAGTACCTCACCAAGAGGATTACTGGCCTCAAACATATGTCCTAGGCAGCCCGACTGAAAAAACACCAGCTGTACTCAGTGGCATATCGCTTACTCAGAGGTGATCTCTGCCTGTCTTACAAAGCCATGTCCAACTCAGAATTGATGGACATGCTCCACCTAAAGAAATCGAAGTCACTGTGAGCCACGCGCTCTAGTAAGCTAAACCTCACCACAACAATAAATAGAACATGCTGGAGGGATAGATTCCCTGTCACAGAGACTCCCCATGCTTTGGAACAAAATTCCAAACTACATCAGAAAGAGCCCCTCACTAACACTCTTCAAGAGAAATCTTGACAAGTGGATAGGTAACAGAAAATACACGCCTGGGATAATTTCATTGGCTCTGCTTGACAGAGGATCAGTTAATTAATCACTGGGGTGGCGAAAGCCGACACACTCTGGCTAGGCTTTTAAATGCCCTCGGGCAGATAGCCTAGTACCTACCTATGGACCTATGAACGAACATGATCTCTGTTTAATAACAGTGATCCTTTCTAATGTTTGTGGGTTTTTGCTTTAGCCATTAGGAAAGGAAAGAGTTATTTCCAGCATCATATGACAAAAACAAAAGGCCTTAGCTGCAGAAAAATGTTCAGTCCTGTGTGTTATTATAAGAATTTAAAGAGGAACACAGTTGAAATGAGAAACTCACTCCCCACTTCCACATCCTTACTGACAATAAACGTCGATGGTCGTAAATCTTGTTTTCTTCAGCTCTTCATTAAATTGTTGATTTTGTTGACATCTTGCCCAGGACAACTAAAACATTGCTGCATGAAAAAGGCTTCATCTCATATAGTTATTTGGCATACATTCAGAATGGACTCCGTTTTTAGAATGTAATGATTTTTTTCTCTTAAAAAGCTGCTCAAAATGCAGTTTATCTTTCATATGAGACAGCAATAGTAAATGTTCCCAAGTCTTGCAATGGCTGTTAGGAAATATGTTTCAAAGTATCAAGCCAAATCAGACACCAGCTTTTCCACTGCACCCTCTCCCCCCTGCAAAGGTTTCCTGAATTAAAATTCGAAAGACGAAGCTTTGACATCCTTGATAAAGATGTTAAGTTTAGTCAGACATGCCAGCAAATGACCATCTTGAACTTGGCTGTACAGTTCATTGTTTTCTCAGTTAGTGGGCTATGTGGTCTATGTCCAAGTGCATGGCAAACACCATAGCCATCTAAATCATGGGGCAATGTTTCTCCTTAGACTTAGGCAGGACATCTCTGTTTCCAGAGATGTTGCCCAACATGTATCTCTAAAAGTATAGAGCAAGGATCTGTTAATTCAATGCCCTCCCATAAAGCATGAAATGAATAACCCAGTTTGAAAGTGATCCCTGAGCTTGGTTCAAGGAATAAGCTGCCCGAGGAGTACAATTATGCTTCATTGTTGCGACCTCCATGACCTAGTCAGGGCAGGAAGTCCCTGACCTCATGGTGCACTCAGTAAGTGTGTGAAAGATCCTGTCTACTTTTTAGACACAGAGGTCACAACATCTGGACTGCCACTACATACAATAAATCTTTAAATGTGCAAGCCACTGGGGTGGGGGTTAGGGAGATGACCTGTGGCTGTACAAGACTGTTTCAAATGGCCTTTGGGGAAAGGGCCTCTGCAATTGCCCATACTCCCTTCTCCCTTCCATCTGGAGAATCTCAGGATGAAACAAATGTACTGGAAGTCTAAAAGGTTTCTGCCCGGAACTCCCATCCCTAAAGATGGAAATGGCATAGTACTAATAAATGTAACACATGGCATCCATCTTGAACTGTCTCCAAAAAAAAAATAAGGAGCACTTTAAATAATGTTTCTGTAATACAGTGTAAAGTTGATGTTCATATACAGTCTATTCTAGAACTAGACAATGCTCACAATACCTATCTCCACTGGAAGCAAGACATTTTTAAACAAAACAAAATTAATACGTGCCCCCAAAAATCATCTCATATATTTCACTCTCCCAGCTACCAAACAGTCCTTTTCAGAAAGGGCAGTAAAGTGAAAACATTTGTACAATCTTGAATGGGACAGTGGAATCCCAAAAAGGAAATTACAAGCCTGGTATTTTGAAAACATAAATAATGCAAGGCTGAGCAGCAGCATTGCTGACACCTTTGCACCCAGTCTCTTAATCTGTGAAATGACACATGTAGCACTAATGTGGGACTCTGCTATACAGGACAATGTTGTGACAGTAACACAACATACAAAATGTAATGCTGCAGCACACAGTGAGTTTTAATGTCAAGGATAAGTAGGTGGGATAAATGACACATCACACACAGGCCAGGTACTGTGTGAAAATTAGAGACTGGCCACAAAGTGTATTTGTGGTGCTCACTTCCAAAGGTTATAAAATTTATCAGGTTTCCTAGAAACTTTGAGGTCGATATATTATATGTTTGAGCATGTAAGAAAATCTGCATTCTATAGTATAAACAGAATATCTCTGCTCATATTTTAACTGGACAGCAATGCCAGCCGTGAGAAAAATGAAGTGGGCTAAAGGATTAGACCAAGTGATTCTTATCACCATCAAGCCTGTTTCTATATTTTATGAAGTATTTTACGTAATACTGTAAATGCACACCACCCATTACATTTACCAGTTGGCAACAATTCTGCTAAGAAATGGATACATACAAGCATTATGTTGGCAGTTTTCCCAGGCTCGGTCTGGGAATTTTGTATTGCAAGAAAGTTTTAAAGGGCACGATAAAGTTTTACCTTGCACAGGCTATTATAGCCAATCTGCAAATGTCGATTCAAAATGCACTATCATTGATGATTTGGTATAGCTGATATTTAGAACTTTTTTTAAATTATTTTGACAGAAGAGTATGACCATAAATTGTTGCCTGATTTAAGGCACATTAAAAAATGTTACTCTCTACAGCTGAGTCAATACTACATACTTACCATAAATTGCAATATGTTCTCCTACATGCTGACAATGTACTATATAAGAGCCTGAAGGTTAAGGTTTACAAATGTGCCCAACAGGATTAAGGGAATAAACCCTTTCTGCATTCTGGTAAGAAGGCTGACAAGCTGATACACACACATATACTCACATATACATATGTGTGCATGTATATATATATATACATACACATACAGACACACATGCGCACACACACATATATGTATATATTTGCAGTCTGAAACAGCGAATCCTTACATGAGCAAATGCTTTTTCAGACTGTGAATAACAGTGAGTGCTAATATGAGAGAATGTTGCTTTCAATGAAGATTTAGCCAGCAGGCTTTTGTATGGGATCGTGGTGCAGCAGGATAAGGGAATTTGTCCTTACTCTGCTGTTGTGTGATCTCAGGGTTGGTGATCATAATGAGTAGGGGAGCTGGGGTGATGTCTTTACATCGAAACTGCTGACATCAACAACCAAGTTTGCATACACCAAGAAACAGCCTCAGTGCATGCAAAAATAAAGACACAAACAAACAAATGAAACATTGTTATTTTGCATGCGGGATTTCCCCCCTGCATCCCACACTCCCCTCCTAATTATGCATACTAACTCAAGATCTCACAAACTTAAGGTAAGGGTATATTCCTCAATCCTGGGAATTCGATGATCTTGGACACCTGTCAACCAGCTATTTAGTTGATCATAAACAGTTGACTAAACAGCTGTCAAACACACATGCAACCAATAGGATGGAAACTACACACACACACACACACACATATATATATATATATATATATATATATATATATATATACATATGTAAACATATATATATATATATATATATATATATATATATATATATGTGTATACATATATATATATATTATACACACACACACACACATATAACATATAATTATATATATGTGTGTGTGTGTGTGTGTGTGTGTGTGTATATATATATATATATATATATATATACATACATATGTATATGTACACACTTACACATACATACACACATATTTATATATATACACATTCATAGGATTTGTTTTGCATGTTTAGAAAGTTTAAAAAGTAATAATACTTGATATCCACAAATGAACACAAGGCTCAGTGCCCAGAAATTCTAATTTGCACAGTACATTCTGCAGCATACCATGGCAGGGCTAGCCACCCGGGGGTGTAAACCTTGGCTCGAGATGATTGTCATTGCTGAAGTGACACCCCGACTCCATGTGCAAAAATGGGAAAAAGGGTTGAGGATGAATGGATAGATTCTGTACCATACCACACAAGGACAAACTACAGACAAGAATTCTAGGAAGATGCCCACTTCACGGCACTGAATGGGCATCAGTTCTCTTTCTCCCACTCCCTTTTTCTACTCCCATATCTGTCAACTTTTCCAGTCAGAATGTGACTATTGCAAACCTAATGTAGATAAATTTATATTTACTAGCTATTAGTGGGTTTGTTAGAGAAAAGCAGAAGATCGTTCAGTGTATTACAACATATGGAAACACAAGGAAACTGTCAGCACTGATAGCAATAAAAACATACAGCTTATGTGATGATAAAATGAGGCTCAAAATGGAGATAGTGATCCTGTTTACGGTATGTACTCTGTATGATTCATTTTACATAATTATCTGCTTTGACTTTCATGTTAAAACAAGTTACCCTAGTGCTAAATGTGAAAGGAATGTTGCCCCCCCACACACCTCAAGCACACTGGGAAAAGTTATGTAAAGAAGACAAATCCCTTGTGAAACAGAGAAAAATCTGTAACATTCTTTACTTTAGTACTTTCCAAACTGAAGTCTCAGAGGTCTCGTATTTTTTTAATTAAAGAGTACAAAATGAGACTACAGATTTACCGCAAATTGCAACACCAAAAAGAAATTTCTGCTGGTATGTAAGCAGTTCTGAGATGTACAGATTCCGCAGCAAATTGTGGATCCTCCTGCGGTCTCCATAATTCATGATAGACAGCAATGTTGGTGAGAAGGCAAGAGAGAAAAATAACAAGCATTTATATTCTGCATTATCCCTTATTCCAACGGATGGCTGTGTCCCTTCAAATACTGACATGTCAGTACTTTTGGGTAGTTCACTAGTCAGACTAGTAGTAGTGGTAGCTATAGCAAGATTTACACATGTACCCAAATCTGTTTAGCTTCATGAAGTAGAGGGTGTGAAGTCCCGATTATCACCAAATGACCTGGGTCCTATTTGTGACCCAGAAGGTGGAGCAGCCAGACCAATGGGTGGAGAGTGATGAGGTTTACCTGCTCACCATCCCTCGGGGGGAAGGAGTGGATGCACAAGCTTTAGGCCTGTTCATGGTACCAGTGAAGACAAAAGACCCCTGGAGAGAACAAGTAGCTTACTAATTAGGAGAAACATGACGTTCTGTGGGTTACATCATTTCATGTGAGTGGACTCTTCCTATAGGCCTACTGCATGTTTTCTGTGGCACATGTAGGGAACAGGAAAGGTATAATCCGAAACACCCCTGATGGGCATCTGTGTGACAGGCATGAAATGAAACAAGTGAGTTCTTGCCTTTTATAGGGAGTGGATCAGCAGATATTTTACATGTGTGAAAAATAAATGGGTAAACCTATAGCGACTGGCCAGATAGTAAGTAAGCCATGCAGATGAAAAAAAATGTACCTAAATTGTTTACCCTTTATAGCCCTGTCCTTGTACCCTTAAAGATGTGGCTCGGTGGTATGAGACAGATGTGAGGCAGAAATGCTCAGACATCTGCTCAGGCACACAACAGCTTGACTGGCATAAAACAGCAGGGCATCTCTGGCAAATAAAACAAGTGTGCACTTAAAAACTGCACTTTGTAACTTCTCTCCTAAATGTTGCACACAGCGCTACAACAAGAATATGAAGGTATAGTATTCAGTTTTGGAATTATTCTAGCTACGCCATTCTTTTTGCACTATAATTACTGCTACTACATTCATTACACAGCAGCAACACATATTCATAACTGAACTAAAACGTAAATTATTAATGATAAGGGTTTCACTCATTTGTCAAATTACATTTTGTCTACTACTGCCTGTCTGGCTATCTCAAGTCAATGAGATGTGGTTTTCAGAGCCATAAATGTGCCACCTGTTGTTGCATGAGCCAAACATTATTAAAGGAGAGCTAGGAAGGGGATACAGTATCATCTGAAAGTTTAAATAAAAAAAAGTAAATAGCATAACACAGATGTACTGTTATCACCGCTAAACTGCCCTTGTCTCCATTGTGAAAATGATACTTTTCTCCTTAGTTTATTAAAAGACTAGAAAAATAATAAGGTTAACTCATTCTTTGAGCTACGACCATTCACTGAAACATATACACTTTCACGTTAAACACAGGTCTTTGGATATGCAGTTTATCGCATAGCACATCACAGATTACAGTATGCAGCAGGTTAAATGTTACAGGAAATATACAGGCAGACATAGTAACAACTGAGTGATTGCAGACAACCCATAAGCATTATATAACGTACGTTTAGTCTAATTTGACTTAAGATGGATATGAAATTATTTTATAAGAGTATTATAACACTCACAAAATACCAAAGTTAATTGAAAGAGGCAGTGATTAACAAGCAACAGATTCAGAAGCACAATCATTTCCACTGCACAGCTCATTGTAGCAGCTAGAAATTACCCCAGGTCCTAGGTTTGCTAATAGTTACCATATACACTGTACAGACAATTGCCATCACTTCCAAAACTGTGTGCAAACTCAAGGCAAACCTCTCAATCTTCAGACATTGAAAATAGGTACAACAGCCTTTGAAAAGTAGATACGTCCAGCCAAAAATCTGGACATCTAAGTAGCATAACATTTGAATCCCAAACAGGACATGTCTTCCCATTTCCAGTAGGAATGTGGTATACTACGGAATGTAGTATACTAAGGAATGTGGTATACTAGCAAAAAAAATATGTTTAAAAAACAGAGAATGGCAAAATGGTGGAAAATAGAAGCATATTATCAAAGAATCAGTGTAAAATCTCTAAACTTTGATGAAGTAAATTCCAAAATCCTATCACAAGGCCATGTATTTTTGCTTCTGTAAAAGAGAGCTTAAAGATTTGTTTAGATTACACTAGTATGTCAGATATGTAGTGTAGTTTTATGTGCACTAGAAAGCTTCAAAATTCACATGTGAGGAAGGAGATTCAGAAAATGGTGTGCAGGGGTAAATCAAGCCTGAATATGGGAACATTCCTTCAAAAATAGGTACATCACATGCAGGGGTAAATCAGGCCTGAAAACAGATACGTTTGTCCAAAACAGGGACAGTTGAGAAGTCTGCAGCTACTCTGTTTCTCATTGTCAAACTGAAGTTCTAGTAACAAAAGTAACACTTGACAACTTAAGTTCTGTGTCAGTGGCAGAAAAATATAGTCTGCAAGACACAACATGCTTGATCCATGGCATCTGCAAAGACCAGTAGAAACCACACAAAGTGAAATGCACTCTTCAGTCTTCTTGAAATACTTAAGGGCACAGCAATATAAACAATATAATTGGTAATCTATATTTTTATGCAAGTCATGGGCCAAGCATGGGGCTTCTAAGAGACACAGCCCTGTTAAAACAGTTATTTATTGTATTTACTTATTTGCAGTTTGTTAACCAGTAAAGTCCATTGGGCCAAGATGAGCCCTTTTTCAATGGAGGCCCAGTGAGAAAAGCTCCACAGTATATATGTACAACAAATCAGCAAGAAGTAAGACCAAATGTTTCTACAGTAACAGCTCCAGCATATGTACATACAAGAGATTAACAAGAAGTAATACCAAGAGTTAATACAGTAACAGCTCCAGCATATGTATATACAAGAGATTAACAAGAAGTAATACCAAGAGTTAATACAGTAACAGCTCCAGTATATGTACATACAAGAGATTACCAAGAAGTAATACCAAGAGTTAATACAGTAACAGCTCCATCATATGTACATACAAGAGATTAACAAGAAGCAATACCAAGAGTTAATACAGTAACAGCTCCAGTATATGTACATACAAGAGATTACCAAGAAGTAATACCAAGAGTTAATACAGTAACAGCTCCATCATATGTACATACAAGAGATTAACAAGAAGTAATACCAAGAGTTAATACAGTAACAGCTCCAGCATATGTACATACAATAGATTAACAAGAAGTAATACCAAGAGTTAATACAGTAACAGCTCCAGCATATGTATATACAAGAGATTAACAAGAAGTAATACCAAGAGTTAATACAGTAACAGCTCCATCATATGTACATACAAGAGATTAACAAGAAGTAATACCAAGAGTTAATACAGTAACAGCTCCAGCATATGTATATACAAGAGTTAATACAGTAACAGCACCATCATATGTACATACAAGAGATTAACAAGAAGTAATACCAATAGTTAATACAGTAACAGCTCTGGCATACGTACATACAAAAGATTAACAAGAAGTAACACCAAGAGTTAATACAGTATGTTCCAAAAACAAGCTAGCAGTAATTAATACATAATGTTATACAACAGAGTTGAGTTACACAAGTAGTATAGAACCCTAACGAGAGAATATATATTTTATCTTATGTGGCAGGCAGATTGCCTACTTAAGATAGGGTAAGCCAGTAGCATAGCTCTCAACCTCCCATCTCCAAAATGAGGAACACTAGCCATCATAATGTGGAATAAATGGGTAAAATGTGCAACACTTACTTATAGCTTACTAACAACCTCAACTAGGAAGGTCATAGGATAGTTAAAATATGTTGATTTTACTTATAAAATCGATCTTGTAATTATTTAATATGATTCCTTTCTATTTACAATGGATATCAGTTAAAAAAAAATCACTGAATGTGTGACACACCCTTTCCATGTGGAAGTTTGAGGAACATGAGCTTTTTAAGACCACAAATGAGGTACTTCCTCGTAAAGAGGTACACTTGACAGGTATGGCCAGTAGGAGTAGTAGGGAGGAAGTTAGGAGGTGTGGAGCAGGAACATTCCCAGGTAGTCCAGAAATATGAATGGAGCAAAGACTTGAAAAAGGAAAGATTTTGTGTAGTATGGATGTGGGGAGGAAGTGAGTTCCATTTTCTTGCAAGGGAAAAAGATAAAAGAAGTTGCCCAGGGGTACTTGATGATTTGTGTACTTCAAGGAGATTTTGATTTTTAGATCTGAGGGTTCAATCAGGAATGTGCATAGTAAGGATGGAGGAGAGGGAGGTCATTGAGAAGGGTTGAAAATGCGTTTACGGGCAATGGAGACTTGACTATAGGAAAGATAGTTAGGGAGTTCCAACCAGTTCAGGGAGTGTAAGGAGTCACAGTGGTGGGATGAAGATTTTGAACTGGTAGCAAATTTGGAGATTTCATTGTAGTAGGATGACAGCTTAGCTCTGAGGGTTGCTTGCAAGTTGGTAAGGAGAGGAACTCCATACATGAGAGAGGGAAGGAGGTATATGGTAGACAGGGTAAGCTTAAATGAAGAAGTGAGGTAGCGATTGTACCGGTAAAGCATTCCTAGTTTCTGGTGTTTTTTTTTTATGTTGGTTTGGAGGTGAATGACAAACTTCAATTGTTCATCAATAAGGATGCCTAGAAGCTCAGCTTGGGGGGCTATTTCAATGGGAGTTTTATTTTGGCTAACAATAGAGAAGGAGTTTGAGTCTAAGTTGGTATTTTTAGAAGGGGTAAAGATCATGATTTTGGTTTTGGATGCATTAAGAGCTAAGCGATTATTTTGCATCCAAATCTCTGTGTGTTGAAGGTGTATTGTGTTATTTGAATGAGTTTAGGAAGGGATTCAACAGAGCAAATAATGGCTGAGTCGTCTGCATATTGGACAAGTTTGGCATTAGGGATGCATTGATGGAAGTTGTTTATGAAGACATTAAATACAAGTGGGCTCAGGATAGATCCTTGGGGGACGCCAGTCAGAGGGTTAAGGCAGGAGGAGGTACAGTTTTTCCATTTGATGGCTTGCTGTCTTAGTTCTTACACATCTGGAAAAAAAAACATTTTGAAGTACAAATTACAATACACACTGTTTCAGTCTTATTTAAATCTGCATTTCAAGAACCATTAATCTAGAATATCTGGGTAAATGACTAACATAAGAGAAGAATAAATGGATAAGCCACAGGAAATAGCCGATTTCACCTCTCACTTTCCCCTTTCTCACTATTACCACACAAGTGTTATGGTTAATACGGTTAGCTATACATCATTTTGTTCTGACATGTCAAAAATGGCACTCTAGGAAATGGTATCTTCAATGAAACAGATAGTCTGATTGCTAAACCCTTTCTCTAGTATAAGAAGGGTGTTATATGTACTTACTGATTCATAGGTTCATAGATTAGTACTAGGCTAACTGCCCTTGTGGACCATTTTCAGCCTAGCCAATTACACCATGTGAGAATCAAACTCTGCACCTTATGTTTGTAAGGTAAACACCTTAACCATCATGCCAGCCTCCCACCCTGTCAGGCTAATTTTGTTTTATTCTTGAAGTCATTGTTTTATTCTTGAATTGATTGTCATCCCCCCCATTTGCTCTTCTTGTCCTTAGGGACTGTACCCTCTTCTATTTATCAAATGAAGTCAAGGCATCCCCCACCTACCTAGCAAAAAAAAGAAAAATATTACAAAGTAGCTAGGGTAGATAAGTACACAAATAGATTATGAATGAATATTTTTCATCTGCTTTTATACCGACCACATAGCATCCATGGAACTATGTCAATGGTCTGTGAAAAGCAATTACTATTAGTGAAGTCTGTAATTAAGGCAGCATAGTGGCCAGCAAAGTTTTTCAACATTATTAAGCCAAATCGTAAACTCTACTCAAAGTTAATCAGTGTGTACCAAGCTACGTCTGACTCAGCTTATGCAATACAAAATGAGAGAAAGCAAAGAGAAATGCAACAGTCTGACTAAAAATGTACAAATTACTGATAAGATATGGCTCAGGATTAGGGGAGACAAATATTGGGAGCCAAAACATAATTAGTGAAAGCTACAGTACGTGTTTACTATTCTGTAGCTGAAGCGAGGACCATAAATTGCAAGTTTCAACAGCTGTAAGAAACTAACCATTTCACACACACAAATGAAACAATGAAAATAAAAGAGTGATCATAAACAGCAATCAAACACCCCCTTTGGAATGCTGTCTTTGCCCTTCAGTCTACCCTGTACTAGTCTCATGTCATGCCTTCCTGTTCTAAAGCATCTTTCTTTCTGAACACCTCCCCTGTACTTTATACCATTCATAGGCTTGTAACTCTCTTCAAACTCTTCTCCACAGTTTCCTGCAGGGTGTGCAAATATCGATAATAAGATTCTTTACTTCTTCATCCATTATCTTTGGTGCAGGCCAGGCACCATTTTAATTTATCATCTGCATTATTAACAACCTTTCCAGAGAGAAGATCTCCAGAACTGGTGTCACCTGTGAATGTTAATGTGAAGTTATTTCAGTTTCTCATTTTCATTTGAGGATAGTACCTCTCCCAGTGTTCCCTAATATTCTGCTAGCCTGTGTTCTGTGCTGAAACATCCCTTTGCCAGTGTTTATGGCATCAGATAACATTGCATACAGATATATTTCTAGCCAACAGAAATTAGTACCACTACCACCATGAGCACAGAATCTTTACTGGGCTCTTACATAACAGGTAAATACCTTTCCTCTTCTTCTTTGAATTTTCACCCAGAGCATTCTAGAAAATCTGTTAGAGACTTTTTCATTTCTACCCTCTTCAGAGATGCTGCCTTTTTACCAATCTTACTGATTTCTACAACTAGATATACATCTCTTCCAGCTGTTCTGCAGTTTCACAGAGGATGAAATACTCAGCAGAACTCTTATATAGCAATCCGTGTTGCATCACATGCTTCCTTCTACAATGCAAGCCAGACAAAATCCAAGTATTTCTTTATTGCTTATTTATTTGGGTGTCAGCTATCTTATTGGCTTATTTGTTTCTTTCCCAGGAAAGACATGCAAAATGTGTCTTCCTTAATGAGTAACCAGGGAATACTGGTCTGATTGACTAGTAAGCTCACTCAGTGTAACACAACATGCAAGTGGTGTTTGAGGGAACACCTGTATATAAAATTATATATGTCAACATTTCATCAGTCACCCTTTTAAAATACTATGTGCTACACGTTCCATTTTTTCTTCACAATCATTGCCATTTACCATCACCCACAGTGCTATGCGTCCATCATGTGATGATCAGATCCATATTGGTACAGTCCAGTCCCGGGCATAGCAGTTACTTCAAAAGCCTTGGATGTGGAAATGTCTAAAATATGTTGCCAAAGGTGAGACAGGCTGCACCCCTGTGTCACTTGCTTCAGTTATAAAAACTTCAGTTAGGGTCACGTGACTGTTTCTTGATGTATATCTTTACTGGAATCTTGTACTCCATGGAATTTCAAGTGCTAAAATACACTATATTTTAACAGCAAATCCACCAATTACCGAGCTGTAGATATAATGGCAGATATACTGTTCTGAGATTCCTTTCTGCTTCTGCTTCTTTGATGATATCAGTCTCCAATTCCCTGAGGTCTGGCCTACAAGGAAAGGTCACCCTAACAGGGCTAAAAACACAGTCGACATGCATACCTTAATGTCTTTCTTATAAGAACATCCTATCCACTTTTTTCACTTTTTACACATTCATCTTTCACCTCCTACACATTCATTTAGAACCAGTAGCTGATATCTTTCAGACAAAAAGTTTTCCTCTAAAAACTTTTTCTGTTGTACTTCTGTTTGGAAGCTCAGTTCTTTCAATTTAAATAAGCTACATTTTTATTTTGGAATCTGTGTCCTAGCTGCATGTGTTTTCAACAGTTCCATTGCACTGGACTTTCCTGCATCCACAATGCACTTAGTACTGCTGCAGTTAAGCAGCTGTACATATTAGCAGACTCAAACATGGATGGTCACATTGTTCTACGCAATTGTAACTCAACCTACAGTGTCAAAGAGCATGTATATGTGCAGCAGTGCAAAAGCTTGCAGAATATGTAGTGTATAACCATCAACCACTGAGTACGGCTGGGGATTATGGAACAGCACTGCACATCAACCATCAAGGGCAGAAGCAAGTAAAGCCTCCTTCAATGGCCAAAAGTTTACCAGGCATATGGAAGAGGCACTATTCTGACAGCAGGGACTAGCAGTGGATACTTTATAGGATGATTTTCCTTAAAGTGTCATGAAATCAGTATCTACTATAATGTCCTATGCTGATGACGAATGTTAAAGATATACTGCATTAACACTTACTCTGATAACAAAGTGTGCTCTGAATCACCCAACAGGTGCATAATGAGTGATTATTTAACTGATTTATTTATGTATCCTTTGTTGACTGGTTTAATCCTCTTAGGCTAGTGGCTTCTTTTCAGAGAAGACCTGAGGTGGTAATTCTATGAGTATGGAAAATTTGGCCAGGGCATCAGGGAACTTCCCGTAGTAATTTTCAATAGGAGCCATGGGATCTTTTACATCCACCCGAGCTACCACCAACTCAAGCAGATGGGACCTTGGTTTCACCGCACGTCTGAAGGATATGTACATATTATATCATGTTGCCCTCCTGAGATTTGCTGTTATTTCTAATATGCATTATATATTGCTACTGAGAGCTTTCTCTACCACTTTTGTTGTGGTTGAAAAGGGATTAGTCAGACCAGCTGACTCACAGAACTGACAACTGTCAGAAATGACAAGCGGCATGAAAAGCCTGCATGAAAGCTAGTGAGTCACTGGACTATCAGCCCATACAGAAAATGTGAAATGATATGTAGGATCATGCAGTCACACACACACACTCAAAAAAATCAATCAGCAACACAGACAGAAAAATGCATCTTAAAAATAAAACACATAGAAAATGTTGGCAATTGGTAGTGCAGCAGGGAATGGACTGGATGGTGCTTGGTGGTAATGAGGCAGTGCTTCAGGGGGCAGGCTCACCATTTTGTTGCACTGTGCAATGAGTAAGGGAGGGCTGAGGTGCAAGTATATGTGTGTGTGTGCATGTGTGTATTTTATAATGTTTGTCTGTCTTTAAGAGGGTTAATTTATCTTTGAATATGTTGTCCCCAGACTCAGTTTTACCCAATTACTTGCCCATATAACTGGGTTCAGCTCCAATTTACTTCTTACAGAGATAGTTTTGAGGGTCCAACAGGAGATCAAACTAATCTACAAAGTGATAACTTTCCAAGCTTCACTGTATGCGGATGGGGTACAGTCCTAAATCACACAACAGTCATTGGTTTCAACAGTGCATCTTCACTCTGAAATTTTTAGCAAACTACATTTCTAAAGGTGCCTGCTGACACCTAAGCTGCACATGGTTATTCTGACATTTAACAATGCAGGGCTGCTTCACACCACTGCTTGGTTACCTTGTAAATTGTGACAATATAATTATCAGTTGATGACTGTATTAATAACAATGTAACATGAATAATCTTAATTGCTTACTTCTGAGATCTCTTTCCATTACTCAAGCCTGCCCTTTGCACTCACAAGCATGCAGCCTTAAATCTCTATCACAAAATAACTGCCACCCCAGATTCTAATCTAGGAAATAACTCCCCTGTATACTGACAGGCTCCTTCTTCTTTCATCCGAGTTCTCTTTTCCCACTGTGCTACACCTCTCTGCCAAAGACCCCATGATTATAGAGCTCTGTCAGAGATGAATAAGCCACGATCGGACTGTCTTACCTTGCAGCTATATATATGTACAAACAGATTTACAAACCCCCCTTTCAAGGCATCATGTGAGGTACATAAAGGAACTATGAAAAAAACAGACGTGTTGCAACAGAAAGGATCAAAACATAAAATGGAACACAGGTCTTTATGATTGCACTGATCCTAACATGCATCACCCTTTATGCACTCTGCCATTGTTTTGGTTTGATGCATTACTCTGTACCTTCTATAGTAAATCACACACACACACACACACACACACACACAGTCTACACATTTGAACTGATGTGCTCGACACTAGAAACAATTGAGTGCTGAAGCATGTTTGCCCACAACTTATCTGTATGTTACCTTCTCAATTTGCTGCCCATTTTGGGTAACATAGTTAAACTGTAGCTTTAGCTACCTCTGCATGTCATTCGCATATACTTCTGTTCGCACTGTGCTGTATTTCCTTGCCTACCTAAAGTACAACTACTGTAATTATGTGTTGTACACCATGTTGTACACTACGGTCATCTTGTTTTGTTTTTGACTGAAACTTTTGTAAATTCTCCTCTGTAGTAAGGGCTATTCAAAAGAGACAATTGTTTAATATCCCTGATTCATTTCCACACTATAGGCACCGGCAAGCCAGTCACAGCCACAAGAACTATGCCAGCCAAGGTCACTAGTGCCCATCCCCGCAACACACACACACACACACACACACACACACACACACACACACACACACACACACACACACACACACACTCTCAAAGAAATGAAAGCATACATGCTTAAATGTAATAATATGTTAGACAGACAAAAGACAGAAATGAAGCCATATTTGGAGCACAGAATTTTCAACCTTCATTTCAGAAGCCAAAAGTGATTTTTGGATCAGCATTACACTTTAAAGCCAGTATTTTTACTTCAGCCTTGGTGAATTCCAAGCAATGGCTCTTAGATTCAGATGCGAATCACTGCCAGATCTCTCTGCTTGGTTTACTTACACCAAGTAAAAAGTAATCATGTCAGAAGATTGAATATATAAAAACAAATGTTTCTCCACGCCAAATGTACCTGCAGTCCTGGGCGGGGCTAGGGAGCTGTAGATACAAGAGCCACATACGGGTAAAAGATTGCTGATTATAAAAATTTAAAGAGAAGAAGATGGTTACTCTACTAATTCCCCGATAAACCCCCTGGCATTTCCAGAGCACATGGTCAGTACGCTAATGACAAGAAAATATAAAATACCACTGTCACTAATAGCCAGGGCACTCAACTGGTGATGCTAAAAGCAGCTAGTGTTCCACTGTTTTTTTTTTTCTTCATCATCAAAAATTTTGTCTCTGACCACTACCAACCACAGAAGGTCAAGCATTAAAGCACAAAGTAGTTAAGACTCAAAACAAAAATTCTTGTATAATGAACCAAATGAGCATACAGCTACTTAATGCAGGCAGTAATGACTGTGTAAGATTCTCTTGGCTGCATATGCTGCAAAAAAAATGAGAAAATGTCTAACCTTATACCTTACATTGTATGTGCTATTTCTCTGTTCTTAAAAGTAACTTTCCAGGTTTTTAACATGCACTCTTCTAAATGTGAACTAACAAAGGAAATAATTTATGTATTGCAGTTATCCTATACTTTACTATTCTTTACTGGAGTTTCACGGCATTCAGTGGGATTGACAGTCCTGCTGTCAGTGTCTGTTCTGTGAACCTACCCAGTGCCGCACCTACCCCGCGGTATGCACGGTACTAACAGCACCATGCAGAGAATGTCAGGCTGTGTGCTGAGCAGGAGACAATTCATGAATATGCATATCCAGTGCATTGTATTCTTCTTTATGCAAAGAACATGCAAATATATCCAGCAGACCTGAACACCCTAGCTGGTACCACTGCCAGCAGACAGAAGACAACATAACCTATACCAGATGGATGTGGGCCTGGTCTCTGAGAAAGACCTGCAACAACCTTTTTTCAGAATACAACAGGCCTTCCTAGTATAATAACAAGCAGAGCCACTTGTATGCCCTTACTCAATTTAAACAGAGGAAAAGCAGTTTATACAAAGGCATTCAAGCCACACTGACATTACAAAAATGAGACAAATGCATTAGAAGAAAGAGATGAATAGTATTTCAAACATCATAAAAAGTATATGACATATTTAAAGTACTGGAGAAGTATGAGTAGTTATAAAATATGAGTGGAAATATGGTAAAACTGAAATAAAACATACATCAAATGCTTCCACTGCTATGTGTATCCCTTATGTCTCCTAATGAAGCAAATATTCCCAATAAAATGCCCTACAAATCTCAAGTGGCTTTGAGCTGTGAATTTGAGGCAATTTGTATTGTACTGGAAAGCAGCAATAAAAAGTCTAGTGTGGCAACACTGACAAAATTTGCACTGCAGTACTACTCAAGCTTCTTGCAAAAAGTACTAAAAGTACTGCAAAACTGGATTGGGTAGCTATTTTAACATTACTTCACAAACTAGAAGGCAGGTGAATACTGCATGACCAAAACCAGCTAAAGTACCAGTGTCCAAATTCTCAATGGAAGGTTGGATACTATGAAATAGCATTTCCTGAAATAGTATGTAGAACACAAGCATATGTATGCCAGGTGTCACCACTGAAGAAATGCTTAATACATACTAATGATCATTCATGTTTATCATCTTCTGAAAATATGTCTTCCCATCTTTACAATGGAACTATAGCTATAATTGTAGAAAATAGTGTAAATACAAGTGGGTGTTATTAAGAGTTTTTTTTTTCAAACACCACAGAGAATATAGAATAACACATTGTATTTACCACATGTGCATCATATAATTCATTGCTTCTTGATTTACTTGCTGACTAGCTCACCAAACCAAGCTCACCACAGCTGATCCTTTTCTAAAGGAAGTGGGGAGAGGATACAGAAATACAAAGAAATTAAAACAGTTTGACTGATATCAAGAAGTGGGGGTGGGGGTATGGGCAGGAGACAAAATGCTATAGTAGTCTTTCTCACAATTACTAGCAAAAACCACTTTGTAGAAATACAGTTTAACAGAAAGCTATAGTACTTAACTATGTCATGAGCATAGTGACGTTTCAGTTTATCAGTAAATAAGTAGCTACGTTATTACAACAGTGAGACAGTATGTGTTAACTACCAAACACTGGACGTTGACCTTGGCTGGGATTCATCACTCCATTCACTGTCAACCACCTACTGAAGGTCTGTTTAGGCATTGTCAGTTGACCAGTTTGTAGCCCCTGACATTAGCCCCCTCGCAGCAAGAAATAAGTAAAAGAGGGGGCAATACCAAGAGAATGCAGAATGAACAATTCATATTCCAAAACAAGATAAACCTAACACCAGATAATTTACACATGGAGCAGCTTTGATGGTCCATTTTCAGTTTAGCCACCAGAAACTACAGACAGCTGTACAACAAATAATACTCAGCCTTTGGTATACAGTTTCTCTACCTATCATTTCCAAAAGAAAGAATGCAGGCTCCCAAAGTAATGGCTTCTCCATAGGTACTGTCCATTCCTTGTCCCAGTCATAACAACAAGTATCCAGAGCTTCATTAATGCTTAATTACAGCTAGTCCCCAAAGAGAAGAAAGATCAACAGTTCAAAAGTAATAGGACCACAGGAACACAGAATTCAAATGCAGCTAAGAGTCACACAGTTCTCACTCTGTGCCCTTCCGTGTCTAATAGATAAACTGTCATAATCCACCTTCTCCTTCTCTCCTAAGAACTGTTGTCCATCTGCTTCCTACTATATTTTTGAATAAGTTATTTTAAATTGCAACCCACAGCAACACCTCCTGAGAATATCATCAACTCTATTAAAAAAAAACTTTTTCAAATAGCACCTGCATCAGACGTAAATGCATGCCTAAGTCTCTAGCACAATACAAAAAAACGGGTAGGTAACTATATCCAGACAATGTTACAGCTATAGTGTGTGAGTGTGCATGTCCTTACATATATATATATATATATATATATATATATATATATATATATATATATATATACATTTTGCATGTATTACAGAAGGAAAGTGAAAACGAAATCAGTACAGGGATGAAACACAAGAAATGGAATTACTGTCAGCACATCTTCCCACTGTGCGAAAGTCACGTTTGTCATATTCACTCTCTGAAGTCCATATTATGTGCAAATGCTCTGAAGGTCAGTAATTGCACCATTTATAATAGGTGAAAAAATACTGCTGAAGCTTGTTTGGCAATGTAGATGTAAGTAATGTTGGCGACTGAGAAATTTTACTGATATAGACTGCAGGGACTTCAGTGCCCACAGTACTGTTCCAGACAACACACTGTGGTTAGTAAAGCATCCACCTCTGTAAAGTTTCTCATAAGGACAAGTACAGCTATGGGCAGTGGAACACACATACTAAGGTAACCCACAAGGCAGTCAGTCCCCACCTACTGTGTTAAAGCAGGACAAGGAACAGTACCAATGTCACCTAAAGCAACATCCTACTGCATTTAGAGATTAATTGCTGTTCACGCCTCAAATACTGGTAACTTTACCAAAAGTAACATTTTGAAAGTAAGGAGTTAAGTGCTTACTCTTTTTAATAGAGAGGCATGGATACTATGGGCAGATCAAAGTCCATAATTAATCGATTCTCCCCAAATAAATAAGTTTTAGTAACATGCTGCAAGTAACAATCCCTCAGGTGCAGCAACTTGAATACTTAGTATTAGTAACGCTGTCAATGTCCTGAAGCCTCTTTTCCCAAGGTGGCCCAAGCTTCCCCAATAGGAAGGCCAAGAAGTACAATCAGTAACTCTTCCCGCTACCACAGTCGTACAACACTCACAGCAGGAGCTATGCTCAATGACACAATACCCTCATCCTTTGACTGCCTCCACCACCATTAGAAAAGCAACGTAAATAAATAAATACCGGTTGATTTTTGGAGCTGACAAGAATAGGGGCAGGTGTTGATTGGCCGCACTAATTCCTGCTAAAATATGTAATATGACACTATGCCATCATCAGTACTTGTGAGGAGCATCATTACCCCCCCCCCCAACAAACACATTGTAACCCACAACGAATACTATCTGAGGTAAAAACACAGTGAGTGGCTGATACTGACACCTTACCTTCCATCCAGCCGAACTGTTGCTGTCTCCTTTATCCTTGAAATAGGGCACGTAGCGAACCATCCAGTCATAGATCTGGGACAGGGTGAGCCGCTTGTCAGGGGAGCTCTCAATTGCCTTGGTGATCAAGTCTGCATATGACAGGTTACCCCAAGCATTGCGCCGCGAGGTCTTGCCTGCCTTGCGGAGGGGCTGCTGCTGGCCAAGGTCGGCTCCTCCAGGGCCGGCGCGCCGATCCAGTGCAGACATCCCTCCTCCAGCACCATTCTCTGCTCCATCCCTGCCGTTCTTGGCAGCCGGTGGCGAGCCGCTGTCCTCTCCTTCGGTGAAGTCTGGGCGAGGAAGAGGCCAGGTGCAAGATCGGGGCCGGCTCTGGGGCTCGAAATCCTGGTCTGAGTCCACCTGATGCGCTGCTGGCCCCACTAGCTCTTCGTCCATTATCCCCGTCTCTGGGGTGTCTGATAGAGAAAGAGAAAAAGGACAGTATTAAGCAGCCATGAAATAGCAGAATCCTAACAAAAATCACACCAAATGTTAGCACAGCTTCACTTTCTATCAATTGCAATCAATGAACAGTGACTGGCTACTGAACGGCACACCTGGCTTACATGCAATGGACATTTGCATGGAGCTGACCAGCGGCAGCCCCCAGCTCCCCATTCACGGCTGTGACCTTAAGCGACCGCGCTCGGTGTTGTTGGGTGGGTGTAGATACTCGCCGCGATGGGGATGGGTGGATGCAGAAACTCAACGGGGAGGGAGGGGTGCTTAAAAATAAAGGCAATAAACAGATCGTGAATGTAGCAGCTGGGCGTCTCTACGTGCACCGGGTTTTAGGATTATTTTGGAGGGGTGCAGCTCGTGCGAGAAAAGCATGAAGGCGGTGAACACAGTCCCTGGTGTTGTGCGTGTATGTGTGTGACTCAGTGTGTATATTTTAATGGGTAGTTAAGACTGCGTCTGTTTGTTCGTGTGCAGGGTGTGTGTCTGTATCAGTGTTAGTATGACTGGAAAAGTGGCTGCAGCCATGCAACCCCCACCCCATATATACACTTAGCCAACAGGTTCAGAGCAACAGTTGGAGTGCTGTTAGCACAGTCCTGCACATAAGAATACCATTATAATAGCAATCCACGGGGCTCGGGTATTTTGCGAGTAATACCAAAACCTGGCAAAATGAACCATAATAACGGGACAACCCAGCATTTTACTACCTTTTCAATTTTTTTCAGAATGACCACTTTTCGGTCAAAATGACCGGCCATTAATCTATACATCCTTTTAATGGCGTATTGCCAAGACCATTCTGGAGCTGTAGCAATAGCTGGATAATAACAGCATTTATGTATTTTGACCATTTTAACGTTTTTCCTTTCGGCTGTAGTCATTTTGGTTTTATTACTGGGTGCCAGTTCCATTAAATTGTAACTTTACAGAAGGACACTTACAGACTGGCTGGAAAGATATGCCTTCACCTGCAGTCGATCACCCCCCCCCCCCCAATTTTTCATACATTTGTTTCTTGTAGCACTGTAAAAACTACACATGCACCTGATAGCCACCAGGTAAAGGTGTAGCGGGGCATACACTTTTTACTCTACCAAATCCATTTTTTCTGAGAATGTTTCAGAAACATTTTGGATATTACATCCAGATTCAATAGTCTGAAGTATTATCTGCAGCACATATATTTCTAAAACTTAATCTGATATAGGGATGTCCATCTAAAACAATTCATTTACAGTTCTAGCTTATAAGATATCAAACTAATGTATACCTTTATTAACTTCTGAAGTCGACATTTGGACAGATATTAATGTGGTCTAAGTGTGAGTTGGAGGCAACCTTATGAATCTGTGAGTGCAAACATTTCCTATGGGCAATCCTGATAGTAAGTGCACAACACCTTGAGAAAATACAACCCAAGTGCCCCTTAAGGATAACTCATGTTGCACCTCTTAACTGTTCATTATTTTCAGTGACATCACTAACTATGGTTCCCCATGTTGCTCCATTTACAACTGGTTTTGTAACAAAACTGTGGTCATTGCAATAAGTAAATCAAGTGCCAGGCATTCAACTAAACAAAAAAAAACTTCTTAATCTTCAGAAAGTGCATATTAATGCAAATTGCATATCAGCTTGAATAGTACCAATGTTTTGCAAATGTCCCTAATGTACGTATGGTCTTCTAACACTAGTTATTTTTTTACTTTGCCCCAGTCCACCATAGTGGAATGTGAGTTGAACTGAAACAATCTTATACCATTAGCATCACTTTTGACAATCTTACTATTAATCTCAGTGAAAGTTCTCATTGGAGAGGAAACGCAGTTGTGTTGTTGTCTTTCATATACTGTTTAAAGCGAAATGTAGTTTACAAAATGAAGTACTTAGACATCGCCAGTGCTCTGGGGTCCCCACCACTTTACCAGTCTGTCCTTCCCTGGCCAGCCTAAAGCAACACGCGCGTGCCTGTGAGTGAGTGTGTGTTTGTGTATTTGTGCGTGTGCGCGTTTATTGGTCAATACCATGTGTGTCGACCTACACCGAGTTTTCCTTAAAGCGCACCCACAAATAATTATCCTCAGGTTTCAGTTAACATTACGAATACCTTCTTGAGTGCGTACAAGTCATTCTCTGTCACTCTACACACACACACACACACACACACACACACACACACACACACACACACATATATATATATATTATAAACGGATATATAACTCAAAGCCAATCTAGATGCCAAATATCAGCAGTAAATCAGTCACTAGTCTGTACCTCAAAATACATACATATATTACGCCTTGACCCCTCCTTCCCAAAACAAATCACGCAACTTTAATATGTGTTATAGCGATGAAACGATCTGACAGATGTGCACACTGTTCCTCACACTGTGATCATACTTTGACTACATCACTACACTTACTTGCATATCTGTGGGTAACAGCAGCAGCAGTCTGGCGCCGAATTTTCCTGCCCTGGGCACTGGTGCTGCCGCTGAGTTGCATTACAGGGTTTGCAACAACAGTACTCTTCCTGATGGATCCCTGGCCGAATAAGGATTTAGTCCCAAGCCAAGGATGACACGAACAGGAAACGCTTATTTTTTCAATAAAAAAGTAAAATATCACAAATCCGTCTTTGACGTCCTAAAATGAAATGCAGCCTATTAGTTTTTTTTTATTAAACTGAGTAACTAATCCACTTCCAGCACTGGTCAGGTGGAGGGCAGACAGATTTCCATCACACCACCGAAATCAGTCATACTGTTAATATAGAAAATAAAATAGCCAGTTGGACTTCTTATTAATCCAGTACCCCGGGTATCCTATTTGCTCTCCAAGCTCCAAAAGTCATATATTTCCAAATGAAATGCAGCCAGTCAACGTGTTATCATGTAGCAACTTAGCAGCTGGTGGGGCTGCAGCAAGGAAAAGGGATGGAGTCACGCACATACGGACAAATACTGGAAATGGTTCTCTTTTAGACAATTATGTGGTTGCAGGGGTTCACCAGTCCTGGTTCCTTTGCTAGTATTTGTAAATTAATCCCGGGGTTTTCCGCCTGCACAGTCATCAGCGTCAGGCTGTTTATGTCCTGACTTCTTTCACTGGCCAGCTCCACGTGTGTACTCCGTTCTGTGTACAAACGTAAGTGTGTATATGTGTCAGTGTCAATGCCGCCTCACAATACTTACACTGACCCGGGGATTCCGACCCCGCCCGCCACAAAACACTTCTGCACTGTTTCTCCATTGGAAGTCTTTAACCACACCTCCGTATGCATCTACTGGCTGATAACCACGTTCAATACCGCCCACTGTACTGTGGTAAAACACTAGGATAAAGAGAAGAAGGAGGAGGGTCAGGTTCCGCCCTTGGCAATTCTGGAAAATCCCTCTGCGTTGACGTCTCCTACTTCACTGTTGATCACTCGGTTGTCAAGGGCAACCAAAATCATTTTACCCCCTGATATTCCTTGAGGGACTGTGAATAGCACAGCTGGAGTTCCACCCCATCTGGGTCCTTTGACAGTTACCAAAAGCAGTACGGTGATCATTCATCATTGGGCTGGTGATGTACAGAGATAAACAGTTTCGATACAGGGTTATCATTCTCAGTCCTTGCACATTTTGTAAAAGTGGTGTGTGC
Organism: Protopterus annectens; assembly: GCF_019279795.1. Taxonomy (NCBI): domain Eukaryota; kingdom Metazoa; phylum Chordata; order Ceratodontiformes; family Protopteridae; genus Protopterus; species Protopterus annectens. The sequence goes on from NC_056727.1 coordinate 1,191,201,943, forward strand.
TCATCTTTACGTTTTGGAGGGTACGGGGACAAAAACTGAAGCGCTGACGTCACTGTATGGTCTATATCAATACCACGTATAAGTAAAGTTCCATGCTTAACGCTTTCTTACTTTGGGGGGTTATAACCTCTATTAATATAATATTGATGATAACATTTAAAAGTACTTATGATGGTATATGTGTGCGTTAATATCTTAAAAAAAGAATAGCCTCCACCAAAATGAAATGGCATACTGTCGAACTTATGCTAGGCACAAGTGTAGACCTTCTAAGGCGCGGCGTACACGTTCACATTTTGAGGTTTGTATTCTGACAAGCTCAAAGGTATTAAATGCCCAATTTTCACATGCATAAATAAAACATTAACGGTAGGAGAGAGCAATGAAGGTAAATGTGTGAGCATGTGTTTGTAACACTACTAGCAGCCAAGTATGAAGATTTAAGTTTATGTGTTCCATCTTTGTTTATATTTGTTGAACAGGAGTTCTCAACCGGAATGTCCATTTTCAATGGAGTTCCACATAATAAAGCTTCATAAACGGATTACATAAAGTCAATACACTTTAAATATATTTTGATCTATACCATAGTATACAACGCGATTCAGAGAAGTGTCAAATGATGTGATCCTACACATCGTATATGCTCAATAAGCACAAATTTGCTAATTAATTGGTTGCAGATGTTGCCAGCTCAGAGATGAGATCTGTACATAGTTGCGAGATAATAGCAAATGAAGAAATAATGCCCTAACTCTTACGTGGTCAATAACTGAAAAAAAAAATCAGTACATTACATAAAACATGTCTCTTCATTGTTTTAAGAGAATTGATGACTGTAAGTATGGATTACCCGTTTTTTCAGGTTTAAGGCGTGCAGGGAAAGAGGTCGTTGCACCTGATGGGCAAATTATTTATATCCAGATCTTTATTCATTTTAATCTTAAAATATTGAAGAATATCTGCATATCTAATTTCTTTTGGAAAGTTGCTATACCTTTTGACAATTCTTAAGGGAAGGATTAACTTGTCTTGGATCGATAGTTTATAGCTATTAGCCAATAGAGGAGACTGTGGACATTTGACTATATAGCCATTTGTTGATTCAAAAAGTAACACACGGATTAAGTGGGAGAAATAAAAATAAGAAATGCCACGTTTATCCACGAAAGGGACTTTGCCAGCTCGAATGCTTAACTAGCTGCAAAACCTATGTGTGTTTTATAAAATGCAATACATCATGCCTGTGCCCCACTAGATTAAGTAGGAGCAATTTAAATCTATCTATAGTATTATTTAAGACACTGATGCATGATATATCCAGGTTTATCAGAGACACTGAAAATGTATGAGTTATCACCATGAGACCTATATTCAGTGAACTATTAGTTGTATCACATGGCATACAGCTTTCTGTAGCCAGCACATTTCCTGTATGGGGAGAACAGTGACAGATATCGCAAACAACTTAAAGCAAAAAACATGTTTTATTGATACAAAATACATTAAATACATTAAGTATTTTTATAGCAAATTATAAAGTCAGATTAGTTGAAACAAAATTGGTTGTAGAAAAAAAAGAAAGAAAAGAAAAATCTGAGAATAAATTATTTAGATACGAAGGCAATATAATATACATGTGGCATAATGACCAAACAGTGCAAACAAGTCTATAGTAACACAAAAAATATATAATACCAGTGAAATGTATTTATTTATTTATTTCCAGTTTGATGACCAGGGATGTCCACTGGGCTCAAGAAGCCCGTTTTCAGTGGAGGCCCAGGCAGAAAAGCTCCATGTTACAAAGTTTAGATACAGATACAATATAGAAAAGAAGAACAATTTACAATTATGTTTCATGCTAGAGAGCAGGTGTAATTTCTTAGGTACATGTTACCTTTAGATACAGACACAATATTATTAATGAATAATTTACAGTTACAGTTCATGCTAGAGAGCAGGTGTAATTTCTTAGGTACATGTTACCTTTATATACAGACACAATATTATTAATGAATAATTTACAGTTACAGTTCATGTTAGAGAGCAGGTGTAAATTCTTAGGTACCAAGTACAAATTTGATATTTGCAATATGTACATATGTGTGGTAGCCTATAGATCATAGCTAGAGAGGCTAGTAATCATAGCTGGAGAGGGGTTTAGAGGTGGAGAGAGAATTATAGGACTAGGTGGGGAGAATGCAGTTGCATTTTCTGTTAGAGTAAAGGTAGGAATGTATCTGAGATTTAAAGTTTTCAAAGTTTGCACAGGTCCTTATAGAGGAAGGAAGAGAATTCCATTTTTTTGCTAAGGAAAAGGATATCAGGAGTTGACCAGCAGGGCGATTGCGTTTTCAGACACAGATTAAGTTTTGGTGAGTAGATCTGAGAGTTCTCTGAGGGGTGTAGGGGAGAAGGATATTGCATAGAGCAGGACACTTAGAGGGTTGAAAGATTAGTTTGTGGGCTGTGGTAATCTGAAGATAGTCTAGATGGTTGGAGAGATCAAGCCAGTGTAACAAATTAAGGGCAATACAGTGATGGGAGGAGTATTTGGCTTTATTATAACAGACTTCCAATTCTGAAGTGAGTGTGGCAGATAAGTTAGTTAATAGAGGCGCGCCATACATTAGTGAGGGGAGTAGATAGGTAGTGGCAAGCATTTGTCTGGTCGAAGGAGAGAGAAATTGGATGTTCCTGTATAACATACCAAGTTTTATATGGGTTTTCTTAATGTTTTGCTGGATGTGAGTGTTGAATTTCAGGCGTTCATCAATAGTGACCCTAAGTAGTTTGGCAAAGGGAACAACCTCTATAGTGGAGTTGTTTCGGCTCATGATTTGGAATGAGTTTTTATCAAGAGGGGAAGCTTTTGAGGGAGAGAATAATAGTATTTTGGATTTATTGGCATTTAGTGAGAGGTGATTCTGAAGCATCCACTTTTCAGTGGTGGAGAAAGCAGCTTGGAAATATGCACAGAGGAAAAAAAAAAGAAAGAAAGAAAACCAATGAAAATTGAACATTGTGTGCATATGTTAGTGCCATGCTTAAGGCAATATTTTTAGATACCTTGTGCAAAGTACTACAAATAAATAATATTAGAGGCAAATAAATAAAGATTGATTAATGGTGGCTATTAATATATGTTGGCAAATACTGAAATGTTGCACTACATTATATCGTGTTATGTTACTCCACAGGTATACCTGACTTGCTTGGAAATTACCTTTAAAACTTTCTTCAGTGTTTCAGTATTTTTTCTCTGTTTTCTCAATGGCAAAGGAATAGCTGGTATCTCTATATCTCTTTCTTGATCTAGTGACAGATCCTACTCTTACAACAAGATGGCCTGAGCTTCTTCAGGATTAGTCTGTATGTCATTGTTTCAGATAAGGATGGGCAATCATTTGTGTGCTGAAGCTTATATAAGGAGATACAGTTAAGGGTCTGATTAGGATGACCTGCAACAAAACAAACTTTTCTGTTATATACATGTTCCCCTTTGCAATGAAGTGAATGTTGCAATGTAGATAGGAGATGAATAGAATGGAGAAGGATAGGATCTGGCATGATTTAGTGGCAAGCAGCATCCATAAGAAATTATTTGCAGTTGTATGGTTTCTAAACAGTTGGCTAGTCCTAACAAATGCATTGTTTGAGTGCAAATCAGATATGAACTGGTTGTCAAGTATGCATCTTCAAAGTTTAGTGGACCCTAACTTCCTCAATCTATAACAAGTTAGGTGAGGCAGCCCTGAGGCATTGTTTAACATGAGTTGTGATGCAAACATAATTGTCTGAGTTAGGAGATGCAAGATTATTTTCTTGGCATATTTTGGGTACAAATAGTACAGGTCTAAGGAAAAGAGCTAGGTCTGAAGTGGGTATGGAGACTATGCTGTAATTGTTTTTCAACTATTCTAGAGAGACATTGACTAATACAGCAAATACATTATCCGCATACTATATTATTTTTAAATTACTGCAAGGCCTGAACATATCTTTAATAAAAGTTATGAAATAAAGGGGATCTTACACAGAGCCCTGAGGAAGAACACAGACTACCAACCCAAAATACTGGAGAAGCTGATGGGAAACAGAGAAGCCCTTAGTAAGGAACTTTTGTAACAACAGCTCATCACAAAGATATTTAACTGAGACCCATTAAAAACAAAACTATAAGCGAAAAATGTTTATTGTCTACTTCTTGCTATATTAATCATTTTTGTAACACTTACTATAATGCAGAAGCCAAAATACACCTTGATGTTGGTATATACATTAAATCAAGTTTATTACTTAAGCCTAAGCACTGTACAAAAATAACAAGCATGAACAAACACTTCAAGGAATCCAAACACTATCCCAACGACTGTAACCACAAAACAATTCCAAGAAGAAAAAAACTGTGACAGGATCCAATCTTTGAATAAAACCACTTGTTTATTAACTAATAAAAACAACAGGTTGTTGAGCGCTTTCACCTACAAAACATAGGTTTCATCAGAACAACCAGTAATCAATTAAACACACTTATATACCTTAATTTCCCGCCCTTTGTATCAATTAATCACTTGGACATTCCCATAAACATAGAAACAACCATGAATATTAAAAGGAACTTATCCTATTATAAAAATTCCTTCTTATTAAATACATGAATACATAAAATAGCAATGTACTGTATTATTGTGCTGGCTTCCCCACAATTCAAGCATTTCCATTTTATACCTAAAGGGAATATCCAGCTATTCTGTATAAAAAATAGATTACTATGAATTGTACAATTTATATATACATATAAATAGTTCCAACATTATAATCTAAATACTAAATAAAATTCATTCAATAATTGTCTTAAAATTGTTTTAAAAATTGTCTTTAAAAATAACACAGACTGCTTTGTGAACTGTGACTAAATCCTAATAAGAGGTTTGGTAGGAATGTATTCATTGATATCAGGGGCACTACCAGCATTCAATCTTATCTGCCATTTGATTTCTCTGTCCCCCAGTATTGCCTTGACATCCCCTCCCCTTGGGTTACTCTTGATCACCTCCAATATTGCAAACCTAAATGAGTCACATCCAGCTCTTCCTTCTAGGTGCCTATATAATGCATTGTTCCTATCTTTCTTTTTTATACAGTATAAATGGTCATAAATTCTATTCTGCAATCTTCTGTCTGTCTTTCCAACATAGAAACTTGAACATGTAGTACATTTCCCTAAATATACTACATGTTGTGTTTGACAATTTCCCTTACTAAAGGTTGTTCTACTTCCCAAATTATTATCCAAAGATATCTGCTCTTCCTCCATTATATATGAACACTGATTACAGTGTCCACATTTTTTAGTGCCTACCTTACTAATATTGTTCCTTCCATATTTATTGGTACTTCTAGATTCTATCATTCTTTCAATGTTTCTCCCAGTTTTATAGACAAATGATAGTTTCTCACCTATTTTACCACACAACGTTTCATCACTTGTTAGAATATTCCAATTCTTGTCTATAATATTTCTTATTTCTCCAGCATATTGACTATATTCTAATATATAAGCCCTTTGGAAACCATCATTTGTTCCACTTTTGTTGTTGTTATTGGGCATAATAATACCAGTGCCCAAAAGAGGTACATATTTCTTCCCCCATTCACTCGAAACATATTCCGTGATGTCCTTCACTAAGTGTCCAGGGTATCCTCTTCCTAGAAATAAGTCACCAATAAATTTAATTTCATTGATCATGTCCTCCATACGGGATGTCATTCTAGCCGCCCTTATACATTGCCACTTCAAAATACTTTTTTCTGTGTATAAGGGTGGTTACTAGAATATTCCAAGTAGGAATTACAGAACGTATCTTTCCTGTAAATTTTTGATTGAAACCTGCTTCCATCATTAAAAATGTAAGTATCCAAATAGTTGATGCCAGTCCTGCTGAAATTATGTGTAAATTTCAAGAATGGACTGCATCCGTTAATATATTCTATAAATTGTTTCAACAATACTTCTGTCCCTTTCCATAGAATGAACAAATTGTCCAAGAATCTAACATAACAACCTATGCATTCCATCCAGGGGCTACTGATTTTGCCAATCTAATAAAACAAGATTGGCATAAATGGGGGCACATGCTGCCCCCATAGCTACTCCTGAAATTTGTTTATAATATTCTCCCTCGAAATATATATAGTTGTTGTCCAGGACTATATTTATAAATTCTTCTATAAGTTCAGTTCTGTCCCATTCATATTGAGAATATTTCCTAACACTATTTGTAAATCTGGTAACACCCTCTCTATGAGGTATACAGGAGAATAGGTCTTTTATATCAATGGTCACAAACATCATGTTAGTATCCCATACATCTTGTTTAAATCTATCCAAAAAGTCCCAAGAATCTTTAATAAGGTGTGGTACTTTTACATATATGTGTTTCAGCAACTGATCTATAACCTTACCAAAGGGAAAGGTTTTGCTCCTACTTCCAGATATTATGGGTCAGAATGGGGGATTAGGTACATTTTTGTGTATTTTTGGAATACCTACAATGGTTGCCAACACTGGATATTCCACTTTCAAAAATCTATACAGTTCCACTTCAATACGTTCATCTAATAAAAACTCTTCTAGGAACAAATCTATTCTCCTGTGTGCAATACTAATTTGATTCAGAGAAGATACCTCGTATTGTTCTGATACATTCAGTATTTCAAACATTTTCTGAATGTATTCTTCACTGTCAAACCATACCACTCCTCCACCCTTGTCAGGTGTCATAATTCTAATGTTGCTGGCATCACATAGGTTACCCAAGATTCTATCCTCATCGTAACTCCATTTACTTTTTATTTTGTAATTATTAATCCTATTGTGTAATCCATAAATCTGTTTAGTCACTACCTTCTCAAATGCAGTCAATGTGTTGTACATGGGTGGTGTAAAATTACTTTTCTTCTTTAAACTTCCATGTCTTATTTCACTTTCTCTATCATTCTGAAAAAATACCCCCAAGTTCAATTTCCTTAAATAAAACTTGAATTCTACAAGAATGTCCACTACATTAAATATTTTCCGGGGTATGAATTTCATTCCCTTGGAAAAAATCTTAAAATGTTCAATATGTACTAGAGGCTGAGTATAATTGTATATTTTAAAATCTCCAAAACTGTAAATAACACCATCAATTGTTATACCTCCCTCTTCACTGTCAGTTTGTTTCATCTCACGTGTGGTCTGTAGTTGTAATGATAATGTTTCCCCCTTCCCCCCTGATTCCACTGTAGATTACCCTGATGTGTGTTCCCCTTCCATTAATCTCGTTTTTCCAAAAAATCCTCACTGTTTAACCTTTCCCTTCTGTATTCAGTACCATAGTCACCATAGACTGGTTCCCATCCACTAATACCTCTATCACTTCTATAATGATTTTTGTAGTTTCATTTGTAGGCAGTTTGATTCTCATATTGCCTCAAATCTCTGAGATACGTTTTGCATTTCCTATCAAACATTTTTTACAATTACTTTCCACATACTAGAACTGTTTGGCATGCAAGGCCTCCCATTGCAGGTACAATAAATCATTTGTAATAGAAATATTAAATTCCTCCACTTCCTTTAATATCATACTAAGCTTGCTATCATTACAGGCTATAATAAACTCCATAAATTGTTTACCAAAGTTATCAAACATTTGATTGCAAATCTGTATATTTTTTTCATTAAGTTCAACACCCATGGGTTGCTTGAAAAAACGCAAACCCATAGGTATAATACCACTGTCAATACATTTTCGCAAATATAAATTATCCATTTGTAAGGCCTTAATTACATTCAATTTCTTACCAAAACTGTATATAATATCTTTCAACGTACCATGTTTCTCATGACTTCCATCAGTATTCTCTCTATGATGACTAACATCTTTAAAGTCATAAGGCAATTTCAAAAACTTGTCTAAATTGTTCACATTGTTACTAGATTTATTATTACCATAGTCCAGAAACTTGTACTGACCGTTACCACTGCTGTCGTGGTCGATAACCGCTTTCAAACCCACTTGTGTAGCATAAGTCCTTGTGGGTGGTAAGCATTTTGGTTTGGCCCCTGATATTAGATAAATGTCCTCTGAAACGTTGCCAAAATCCATCGATTTATTGTTTGAATTCTCTCTTGGATGTAAGGCTCCATTCCCATTAGAGGTTACTGTTGCAGCGTATTCCTTGTCCTCCATACCACGCTGTCCATTTGGTATATCCTCGGAACTTCCACTTCCGGTTGTCCTTCACTAAGTGTCCAGGGTATCCTCTTCCTAGAAATAAGTCACCAATAAATTTAATTTCATTGATCATGTCCTCCATACGGGATGTCATTCTAGCCACCCTTATACATTGCCCCTTCAAAATACTTTTTTTTCTGTGTATTTTGGGCACTGGTATTATTATGCCCAATAACAACAACAAAAGTGGAACAAGTGATGGTTTCCAAAGGGCTTATATATTAGAATATAGTCAATATGCTGGAGAAATAAGAAATATTATAGACAAGAATTGGAATATTCTAACAAGTGATGAAACATTATGTGGTAAAATAGGGGAGAAACCATCATTTGTCTATAAAACTGGGAGAAACATTAAAAGAATGATAGAATCTAGAAGTACCAATAAATGTGGAAGCAACAATATTAGTAAGGTAGGTACTAAAAAATGTGGACACTGTAATCAGTGTTCATATATAATGGAGGAAGAGCAGATATCTTTGGATAATAATTTGGGAAGTAGAGTAACCTTTAGTAAGGGAAATTGTCAAACACAACATGTAGTATATTTAGGGAAATGTACTACATGTTCAAGTTTCTATGTTGGAAAGACAGACAGAAGATTGCGGAATAGAATTTATGACCATTTATACTGTATAAAAAAGAAAGATAGGAACAATTCATTATATAGGCACCTAGAAAGAAGTGCTGGATGTGTCTCATTTAGTTTTGCAATATTGGAGGTGATCAGGAGTAACCCAAGGGGAGGGGATGTCAAGGCAATACTGGGGGAAAGAGAAATCAAATGGCAGATCAGAATGAATGCTGGTAGTGCCCCTGGTATCAATGAATACATTCCCACCAAACCTCTTATTAGGATTTAGTCACAGTTCACAAAGCAGTCTCTGTTATTTTTAAAGACAATTTTTAAAACAATTTTAAGACAATTATTGAATGAATTTTGTTTAGTATTTAGATTATAATGTTGGAACTATTTATATGTATATATAAATTGTACAATTCATAGTAATCTATTTTGTATACAGAATAGCTGGATATTCCCTTTAGGTATAAAATGGAAATGCTTGAATTGTGGGGAAGCCAGCACAATAATACAGTACATTGCTATTTTATGTATTCATGTATTTAATAAGAAGGAATTTTTATAATAGGATAAGTTCCTTTTAATATTCATGGTTGTTTCTATGTTTATGGGAATGTCCAAGTGATTAATTGATACAAAGGGCGGGAAATTAAGGTATATAAGTGTGTTTAATTGATTACTGGTTGTTCTGATGAAACCTACGTTTTGTAGGGGAAAGCGCTCAACAACCTGTTGTTTTTACTAGTTAATAAACAAGTGGTTTTATTCAAAAATAACAAACACTAAGAACAGAATATGCATTAATGATGAAAGCTAGAATGAATGAATGAAGAAAGGAAGGAACAAATAAGTAAATAAATAAGAAAGATCTAAATCAGGCTAGATTGATAATAGATAGAAAATGATGTCACTAGTATGGTAGGGTGAGAGGCTGGCATAATGGTTAAGGTGTTTACCTTACAGACACAGGGTGCAGGGTTTGATTCTCACAGGGTGTAATTGGCTAGGCTTAAAGTGGCCCACAAGGGCAGTTAGTCTAGTACTAATCTATGAACCTAGTACTTTAAAGTTATCTGATATTTAATTCATAGTTTTATAAGTTAAAATGGTAAGAAGAAACCTCAAATAAACTAAGTTTCAATTTATCTGCACAGATTAAAAAACATATTTTCCAGCTAAGAACTATACTCCAAAGCCACTACAAGATAAGATACTAGAAATAGAACTGGTGGTTGCATGATGAATATGCAAGAAAGGCTGTCATAATTAAACAAACCAGGCAAACTATGGACTATGCACTGGAATACAGATCACCAGAAAGAAACCTTAATAATTCCAACAGATTCCGCAACTTAGTAGTTCAGGTGAGCTCCGTGAAACAAACTCCCTGTAATATATCACTAGCAGTTATCAAAGCTTAATTAAATGATAGACATCTAATTGTAACACAATGCAAAAGTCAGGATGGAGGCCTTGAGCCAAGTACTCTACAAAACACGAAGAAAATGACAAGTAGAAAATAGTAGTGATTACCGTTATTATATTCTGATAAAGTGAATGAAACCTTGTCACAACAGGAAGAGCCAATGTGAAGATCTGCTGGTGAAAAGAAGCAAGAAGGCAACACTGAGCGATTCAAATAAACTGAAATTAACAATCTAGTCATCTGCGTTAGTCATTTGTGCTGGACACAGCTGGAAAATAAAGCCACTAATGTGATAGCAACATATAAAATGTACAAATGAACTATAAAAGAATACAAATGAAGCAAAACAAATACAACGAAAAGAACACAAAAATCCAGATGCACGCAGGAGTGGTTTGGCAACTAAACTTATCATCATCAACCCCCTTTTATCTGTTTTCTACATCGAGTCAGGGTGCCATGTCAGCTGTTGCCATCTCTCATTTCATTGACACTCTCCTACTGTCCTCAATAGTTGTGCCTGACTGTCACAGGTTTTCTCATACACACTCCATCACCTCTTTGCTGAATGCTCTCATTTCCACTTGCCTTCCTCCTGTTTATCACAAATTATTTTCACCAGACTCTCTTCTGCTCAGCTGCACATGTGCCTGAATCATGGTAATCTGTTCTCTTTGACTTTTTTCTGCAATTGGAGCTACTTTGGGTTCTGCTCTTATGTCGTCATTTCTTCATCAGTCCCACAGTGTGCATCCTACCACCTATCACAGACAGTTCATCTCTATCACCTCTAGCATCCTCAACTGCTCTGCCTTTACTGCCCAGGTTTCTGTACCATACAGTAGTACTGGTTGTAACACTGTTTTATACATCTTTCTTTTCAGCTTCTTAGGCATTCCTCTGTCATATACTACCCTTAACACTCTGTGCCAGTTGGCTGCAGTCCCTCTGTTAATAGCTTTCACTTCCTCATTCAGAATTCCCATCTCCTCAACCCCCCCAAATATGAAGCTGTTAACCTATTCCACTATTTTCCCTTCTTAGGTTCATAGGTTCATAGGTTCATACTAGGCTATCTGCCCTAGGGCATTTATAAGCCTAGCCAGGGTGTGTATGGCTTTCGCCACCCATTTTAAATTCATTTTGCTATGCCCTTTTTCGAGGTTAGTATACTGTGCCTCTGTCTAACAGTGACACAGAAGTGATACCCGGAGTAAACCTACGATCTCCCATCCACTCATCAAGATTCCTCTTGAAGAGAGTCAATGAGGGACTCTGCCTAACCTGGACTGGGATTTTATTCTAGAGTGAAGGGAGCCTCTGGGTTATGAATCTGTCCCTCCAGCATGTCCTATTTATTTCAGTGCTGAGGTTTAAGTCCCTCGAGCGCGTAGCTCGATGGGATTTGGATTTTCTGAGGTGCAGCATGTCCATTAATTCCGGGTTGGACATGGCTTTATACGTCAGGCACAGATCGCCTCTGAGCAGGCGGTATGCCACTGAGTAGAGCTGGAGTTTCTTTAACTGGGCAGCATACGGCATCTGTTTGAACCCCTTGATCCTCTTGGTGAGGTACTTTTGGGGTCTTTCCAGTTGCTGCAGGTGTCTGGTAAGGTACATCCCAAAGGGGCATTGTACTCAATTATGGGCCTGATGAGGGATGAGTAAAGAGGCACGATGACCTCCTCTGATCTAGATGTGAATCCCTTCATGATTAGGCGGGCTATATAAAATGTTTTTCTAACCACTTTGGCCACGTGGTTGTCAAATGAGAGATTGCTATCAACTTGGGTCCCCAGGTCCCTAATTACTTCTTCTGTACTTAATGGATTACCACCTATGTGGTAATTTGTGGGCACTTTGTTTTTGCCAAAGGGGATGACTATACACTTTTTGGCGTTTAGCTTGAGGCCATGGCTCTGGCACCAGTTGCCTGTTTCTATGAGGCCCTTTTGGAGGATGCTTGTGTCAGCTGGAGAGTCTATTATGGTGCCCAGTTTGCAGTCATCTGCGAACTTGGTCAGCCACAGTCCTTCCATGTTGGCCTGTACCTCCGAGAAATATATACCGAACAAGAGAGGTCCCAAGACTGAACCTTGCGGGATGCCACTTGTAACTGGTTTGGAGTCTGACATGGCTCCAGCTATTCTAACCATGTGGGTTCTGTCCTTGAGCCAGTTTGCAACCCATCTAGTGACATAGGGGTTTATATTTAAGCTGGTGAGCTTATCTATAATGCCCGAGTGGGGTATTGTATCGAAGGCTTTGGCGAGGTCCAGGTAGGCTGTGTGGACCACCTTCCCCTTGTCAATGGCCTTGGTGACTGTTTCAAAGAAATCGACCAGGTTTAAGAGGCAGGATCTGCCCTTAACAAAGCCGAACTGGGTAGGATCCAGTGTCTGTAGGTCCCCAATATCTTTATTTATAAGGTCCATGATGATCCTTTCCATAGCTTTGCAGACCAAGCTAGTGAGACTTATGGGGCGATAGTTTCCAGGATCCGTTGAGGCACCACCTTTGTGGAGAGGGACCACTGTTGCTGTACGCCACTCTTTGGGTACATATCCTGTAGTAAGGCTGAGATTGAACAGTAGTTTTAGGTTTGGGTTTAGCTCTTCTTGGAGTTCATGTAGGATGCAGCCCGGGACACCGTCTGGTCCTATTGATGCTGTGTTTCTTGCTTTGGAGAGGGCAGCTCTTACCTGAGCATCTGAGATGTCACGGGGGCAGCACTCTGCTGGGATAGATATTAGCCCTTTTGGTGGGGGGGGGAGAAGTTTGCGCTGAACCTGTCAGCTAGGATGTTGGCAATGTCTGTGGGTTCGGTGTATTTTCTGTCATTTTGGACTAATTCTGAGCATATCTGGGAATTCCCACCCAGGTTCCTAACATAACTAAAGAAAGCCTTGTGATTATCCTTAGTGTCCTGTGCAATTTTTCTCTCGAAGCTGGCCTTAGACGATTTTATGAGTGCCTGTAGTTTTTTGCTAATACTGATCAGAGATGCCTTCCCTTTTTGGGATTTTGCTCTGTCATGTAGTAGCTTCCTCCTTCTATTGTATAGTTTGTTTATGGCTAGGGTCCACCAGACAGGACGTCTGCCTTTGGAGGATTGGGTCTTGGTTTTATTTGGGATTGCATGATCCATGCATTCCTGAAGGTGTTCATAGAATGCGTTTATAAAGGATTTTGTGGTCTGGGCCATATTATCCACAGGCCCGGGGGCTTTGAAAGATTCCACCTCGGTTTTGAGGAGTGTGAAATTTGCTTTAGAGAAGTTTTTCACTGTGGTTTTCTGGGCATGGGGTGGGGTCGGGATGTGAATATCCATTGAGATTAGTTTATGGTCTGATCTTACCAGTGAGGGATACACTTCTGGTCTGGAGCATAGAGTCCCCATGTTGATGATGATCAGGTCCAGTATGTTTTCCCCTCTTGTGGGAGTGGTAACAAGTTGTTCCATAGCATTTGAGTTTATAAATTCTAGGAACCTTTGGGTTAGGGTGTTGGAGCTAGAGTAATGCTCCCAGTCTATGGTTGGGTAGTTGAAGTCACCCAATATAATGGTGTTTGGAGAGGCCTTCATATTTTCCAGTGTTCTCAGGAAGGCCGAGTGGGGTTCCTGGGTTTGAGAGGGTGGTCTGTAGCAGGCTATAAACTGGAAGGCAGTTTTACCCACTGTTAGTTGCACATGGATAGTCTCTGATGCTTTGTGCTGTGCCACCAACCTGGAGGTGTGGGTATATTTGACGAATATTGATACTCCCCCCCTCCATTTGTGGTTCGGTCCAAGTTTTGGGGCCGAAAAGCATGGTATGAGGTATAACCTGGTAGTGCTGGGGTGCTCTCGAGAGCCTTGAACCAGGTTTCTGTTACTGCACAGATATCGATGTTTTCCATGCTAAGGAGAGTTTCGCGTGCATGCATCTTGAGGTTTAGACTTCTGGCGTTGAGTAGCATTACTCTTAGTTTCTTATCCCTTGTGATACCTATGGAGGTGGGTTTGTCTTTTGAGCCTTTCCTAAAAAAGGCACTATGAGGGTAGCAAGAGCCTTTGCCAATATCCGAAAGCCCAGGGGTGACAGGTGCAAGCCATCCCTAGCAAAGCATCGTGGCTTGTCGAGCATGTCATCCCAGGCTGACAGGCATTGGATCCCCTTTGAATGACACCAATGCTTAAGCCAATTGTTGAAATTGATAATCTTGTCTTCATACTGTGGCATCATTCTTGGTGAGGGTAAGATGCTACTCAAGGTCAGGGTCATACCGGCCTGGGCTACATGCTCAGAGAGCTCCTCTATGTCTCTTTTCATGTAGTCCAGGGAGGTACACCTCAGGTCATTCACACCAGCATGGACAATGACTGAGTCATATTTGTACTTGCCTTGGAGTGACCTGAGTGCTTGTGTTATGTGGCAGATCCTAGCGCCTGATAGGCAGCTCACCGTGACCTTCTCCTTGTTCAGCCTGGTGAGCGGGACGTCAGTGTGCCTGATGATAGAGTCACCTATTACAAGTGTATCAGGTGTGTTGTTTAGCCTTAAGGGCTGTGACTGTTCGGCACACTGGCTTTGTGAGCTATGTGTTGCACATGTTTTGTTTTGGGGTAGCGGTTGCTTGGGTGTCTGCTTTGGAGGTCTCTGCTGCTTAGGCAGATTTTTATTTAGAGCCTCCAAGTATGTTTTTGTGTGTTTATGTGTTTGGTTTGCTGTCGTGGTAGGTCTATGTGAGACTGGAATTGTAGTGAGTGTGGTTTCCTTCTCCTCCTGACTGGTTACGCCAGTACTGAGTTGAGAGAGCTTAGCCTCCAGTTTGGCTATATGGTTGCATCTCTCACATGTGTTGGAATTTGTTGGGAGGAGGAGAGGGTTGTCTGTGTACATTAGGCGGTTGTAACACTGCCTCAAGATTCCCAGGTTCACCAGCTGGACCGGAGAGGAGATTGACAACTGACCTTTGGACATGCTAGAATAGTATTGGGAATTCCTTTATAATTGAAAAAAAGGGCCAAAGGGGAACAAGTTACTCAAGGGGAGTTTGTGAGGGTGTAGTGCTTTTAATTTTTTAGTGCTGACTTATATAATTGCTTTAGTGAGCAGGTGCTAGGCTTTAGCGTAGGAATAGGGTGTTTATTATGAGAACTAGATCAGTTCCACGGCTCAAACCCAAATAAGCGGCACTGCTTGATGCTGCGCTATGCACAAAATCACGCAAAGCCGCGCTACAGCGGGTTTTATACAGGCGGACTTGAAAGATCTAGAAATTGGCCCAAAACAGCCAACAGACTACCAGATTCCTGTGCTGGGAACACTCCTCCTGGGACAGATAGGCTGCTCCAAGCTCCCCACTGCCACTGGTGGACAAAGAAGCCTCCCTCTATCCAAGAAAGGAAATGGCAACACAGGAACTTTCCAAAAGTCCAGAATACAGCAAAGCCTGTATTTGGACTACTCTAGGTCAGGAAAGATGGGAAACAAGGATAACTTTTTTTTTTTCTTTTTTGCAACAAACAGCAGGAAATTGCAATAAATATGTAACACAGGCTAGCGCACTTGAGTGCGTAGTCTCAACAAGTAAATGCAACAAACAGGACAAACTTTAAAAGTGCAGGTGCAAAAACAACTTTAGACAGTTTAAAACAGTTCAAGAAGCAGAAATATTTGCAGTTTAGCTAGATCGGACAGTCGCCCAGGTAGTAGCAGGAAAAAACACTTTTATCAGGTTAGCAGTCACTCTTTTAGCCTCTCTGCTGCTAGCACTACTCTGCAGGACCACCAGGAGCTTGGCTGAGTAGTAACTATCTCAGTTCTCAGCTTCGTCTGATTTCTACATTTGCTGCCATTACAACTGTCTTACCTCTACTCAGTTTCATCCCACATGCTTTCAATTTTCCATAGCCTTAGCTGAAGGTTTTGCTCAAAGTCTGCCTGCAATTGCCACATCATCTGAATACAGCAGTAGGGTATGACAGAAGAATGCCAATACATTGAAAAATAAGGTCATTAAAAGCTGACCAACAAGAGACTAGTACCCTATTACCATTTTGTTTTGGTTGATTTTATTAGTTTTTTAAATTTTCTTATCAAATGTACCTTTTTTCCAGAAATTGTAAAGTGGTATAATTTTTGTAAGCCCAGACCATTTTACTAAATTAATACATCTTTTTCCATAAATATATATATATATATATATATATATATATATATATATATATATATATATATATATATAATTGCCAAATATATGGTCATTGGCATGTTAAACTGATTATTTAAAAAAAAAACTTTATTATACCTCAGCCGATCTCAGCCATTTAAGCATAGGGAAGCACCGTGCAAATGGGATGGTGGGGAAAATAAAAAAAATAAACGAGAAAAGCCCATTTTAGGGGAAGCTGCATTTTGCCATTATAGTCAATGGCAAGCAGAATCAAAACAATGACAGGGAACAGTGGTTGCTAAGGGGGAAGGCACTTATGTAGTGCAGTAACTATGGAGTAAGGTAGTGTGGTATAATGTTATTATACTGAATCATAAAATTCTTCTAAGTGTCACACTGCACCTAACCGTGTAGGTGCTCTAACACCACTGTGTAGACAGGAGGAGCAAATAACATGAAAAGGGGGTGTGTCATGCTTGCTGTAAGCACATTGGTGCTCCATTGGCCAGGTTTGTGCTTAGCTAAGCACAACTAAGCAAGGGGGCATGTCTGAGGCTGTATACACTTATTCCATGAACTGAGGAGCATGCCTGCACTCAGGGGAGTGCCATTTCTTGCTGTTTACACTAGCTAAATGGGTTTGGGTGACTCGCCGGGGTCAAACAGGAAGTTGTTGTTGTGTCTTTCGGCTTTTTCCCGGTTAGGGATCGCCACAGTGGAACTCCAGTCTGCTAATGATTGGCAGTTGATTTTTGTGTGCCGAGTTGCCAGCCCTGATGCACAACCTTCAACGAAGGTACATCCATTCACGCATGTCTCCATGCAAAAGACACTCTAGCTGGAAAAGAAAAAGGAAATAGCAGAACAAGGGAAATGCAATACAAGCAATATGGGATACTGCAACACACAATGGGTCATTGAAAGCACTCAATAATACAGCTGGCAGGCGGCTGCATAGCTGAAAATGGGAGGAGATGTAAAAAAGAAATAAATAAACTGCAACAGCACAATAAAGGATAAATGAACTAGAAACCACTAATATGGGACTCTTGAAACTCACAATGGGCTAGACAAATCACACAATAATACAGCTGGCAGGTGGCTGCATAGCTGAAAATGGGAGGTGATGTAAAAAAAAATAAATAAACTGCAGCAGCACAATAAAGGCGAAATGAAGTAGAAATCACTAATATGGGACTATTGTAACTTACAATGGGCCAGACAAAGCACATACTAATACAGCTGGCAGTTGACTGCATAGCTGAAAGTGGGAGGAGATGTAAGTAAAAAATACGTAAAAAAAGGGCAACAACAGAATAAAGGCAATCATGCACAAATTCCCAGTGATGCCTCTAATACTCACAGTGGCCAAATCAAAGCCATGAGTAATATAGATGGCAGGTGGAATGTATCATAGTCAGCCAATCATACAGGCAGCATCTGTAGCACAACAGTATAAAGTATGGAAACACATAACAGTCTGTTTTTTTCCCACAAACTCTGCACCATTGGTGTATACATGCAGAGGCATTTTAACTGTAAAAATTTTAGGGGCTGCCATTGCTTTGATCCATCAATATGTGCTAGAGGTTGAGGGCAGAGTGGAGGATAATGCTGACAACTGCCATAGACCAAGGAAGAGGAGAAGAATGCTCAGACCCCAGGTAACATACCAGGGCTACATGATCTGGAGATAGTAGAGCACTACAGCGTGGACAGAAACATACTTCAGCAACTCACCAAGCTGTGCAAGTGTCAACTCAGAGCTAGAACCAACAGAGGGGAACCCATCCCAGTGGATACCAAGGTATGTGTAGCTCTAAGAATTCTAGCTACAGGTATTCTTCTGGCATTCTGATTGTTCCCCTAGGGAGGAGGGAGGGGTAAAGCTGGCACTGAATGTGTTGGCAAGAATGTTGGCAATATCTATTGGTTTAGTATAGGAGGTAGCATTGTGCATTAACTCAGAGCACTTCTGGGTATTGCTGTGGAGATTCTTGATATAACTATCAAAGGCTTTGTGATTGTTGTCAGTGTCTGCTGCAATTCTGCCATCATAGGTGGCTTTAGATGATTTCATGAGGGATCTCAAGTTGTTGTTGAGGCTAATAAGAGAGTTTTACCACTCTTGGGACTCCACATTTTTCTGCAACAGTTTCTTCCTTCTGTTGTATGGGTTATTAATGGCAGGGGACCACCAGATTGGCCTCCAGTGTTTGGAGGAGCCTGTCATGGTTCTGTTGGGTATGGCTAGTTCCATGCATTGACGTACATGTTTGTATAGTGCATTTGTGCATGATTCATCAGTTATGCAGGTATTTTCCATTGGCATGGGTGCTGTGAAGTTATCCACCTCTGCTCTTATGATTCCAAAGTCAGCTTTGGAGAAGTTTTCAAGGTGGTTACCTTTGCGGGGTGTGTGTGAGATGTGGATTTCCATGGTGATTACTCTATGTTGGATCTGACCAGGTAGCGATTGACTACTGTTATCAGACAACGGTCCCATATGTTAGTAATCAACACAGGTCAAGGATGTTGCTTCCTCTACTGGGTGTCAGAATGAGCTAGTCCATGGCATTGGAACGGATGAATTCCAGGAAACGTTGAGCCAGTGTATTGGTGCTTGAGTATCTTACCCAGTTGATGGAAGGGTAGTTGAACTCTTCTAGTATTAGAGTGTTGGGTTGGACCATGATAGTTTCCAGGGTGTTGAGGAATGTGAATTGAGAGGCTAGGGACATGGATGTGGACCTATAACAGACCATAACTTGGATTGCACCATTACCCAATGTCAGTTGTACCTGAAGTATCTCAGATGCATTATTCTGGGATACTAGTCTGGATGTGTGCATATCTGTTATTAATATGGAGACACCACTAACTTTGTAGCTGTGGTCCATGTTTTGGGGCTGACAGGTGTGGAATGAGTTATAGGCTGGTAGTGCAGGAGTACTGTCTGCTGCTGAAAACCAGGTCTCCATTATACTACAAATGTCAATGTTCTCTATTTTGAGGAGTCATTCGAGTGGCTGCATCTAGAGCTGTAGATGTCTAGTGTTGAGCAGCTTAACCCTTATATTACATGTATGTATAACTGTTATGGTGGTAATTTGATTTGGAACACTGCCTAAAAAGGCACTATGGGGTGGCAAGACACTTAGCCAGTACTTGGAAACCCAGGGGTGACAGATGGAGGCCATCTCTGGCAAGCCATCACAGTCTGTCAATCATGTCATCCCAAGCAGACAGATACTGGATCCCATGAGAGTGACAGCAGACACTTAAGCCAATTGTTGAAGTCAATCATTTGTTGTTTGTACTACGGTATCATTCTGGGTGACAGTACAATACTGCTCAGGGCTACTGTCATACCTGCCTGGCCCACATAATCTGAGAACTCCACAATGTCTCTTTTCATATAGTCCATGGGGGTGTATCTCAGGTCATTCACACACACATGGACAATGACAGAGTGATACTTGAAGTTGTTGTGGAGTGACCTGACTGGGTGTGTTATGTGTTGAATTCTGTCACCTGATAGACAGCTGACTGTTTCCTCCTCCATGTTCAACTTATTGAGTGGGACATCTGTGTGCCTCACTATTGATTCACATATGATTACTGTATCAAGCAAGGTGGTTGGCCTTTGGGACTTAGGTTGAGGGGCACACTGTGTAGGTGAGATATGTGTCTTGTGGTTTGTGCTGTGTTGTAGTAGTTAAGTGGGTATCTGTCTTGGTGGTCTCCTCTGTTTTGGTAAATATCTATTGAGTGCCTCTGTGAAGGTAAGTGTGTGATTATTGTTTGCATGTCAGAGCTGTGATAGTGGGTGAAGTGGAGAGGTATGTGTTCCATATGGTGTGTTGCAGGTGTTGACCCTTCTCCTCTTGACCAGTTAGTCCAGTCTTTGCTGGAGAGTGCATATCTTCCAAATCGGTGATATAGGAGTATCTCTCACAAGTCTGAGTGTTGGGAGTTTAGAGGAGAGGGTTGTCTGTGTATATGAGGCAGTTGCAACAGTGCCACAGAATGCACAAGTGCACCAGGTCAATGGGAAAAAAGCACAGAGAACTGCACTTTAATCATGCCAGGAGGGGTGTTCATAGCTACTAAGTACTGGAGCTAATTCCATGAGGAACGACTACTGCTGATGGCTCTCAGATATGTTATAATAACTGATAAAAAAGTGTTGAAGTGCAAACCTATTAGGCTATTTGAAGCGCAGGAGAGAAAGAACTAGCAAGATCTAAGGGGAAAACTGAAGGCAGACTTTCTGGCACCTGTAACAATTTACTTCAGCTGTGCAGTTATCAGCATCTTTGGCCAATTGTCAGACCAGTAAGCTTTGTAGCACGTGTGATAACTGTGTAATACTATAGTACAAATAACTAGATAGACAGGGGTTCTAATCTTAATACTGACAAGTGTGTGTGTGTTTGTGTGGAAATCATATACTGTGTGTGTTATACCATTTTAAGTTGTGTACCACCATGCAAACTTCCCATCACCCTGCTTTACTAGGCCTGCTAATGTCATTCAACTTGGAAGTACCTTGGGAGTAAGTGAAATTATGTAATCTCTGTGGTGTGTCTGATAAATGCATAACGCTATAGTAGAAATAATTCAATAGGTATGGGGTTCTAATCTCACTACTAGTAACTGTTTGTGTGTCTTTGTGTGAGGAATCATATACTGTGTGTGTTATGCCATCTTGAGTTGAGTATGACCCTGTAAACTTCCCCTCAGCCTACTTTACTAGGCCTGCTGATGTCATTCACCTTAGAAGTACCTTGGGACTAGGTGAAAATATGTAAGCTCCGTAATGCAGCTGATAACTGCATAACACTACAGTAGAAACAACTAGATAAGTAGGGGTTCTAATCTCACTACCAGCAACTGTTTGTGTGAGAATCATATAGTATGTATGTGTTATAGAATTTTGAGTTGTGTATCACCCTGTAAACATCCCCTCACCCTACTTTACTAGGCCTGCTGAAGTCATTCATCTTAGAAGTACCTTGGGACTAGGTGAAAGTATGTAAGCTCCGTGGCATGTCTGATAATTGCATAACAATATAGTAGAGATAACTAGATAGGTATGGGTTCTAATCTCACTACTGGCAACTGCTTGTGTGTGTGTTTGTGTGAGAATCATATACTGTGTGGGTTATACCATTTTGAGTTGTGTAGCACCCTGTAAACTTCCCCTCACCCTACTTTACTAGGCCTGCTGATGTCATTCACCTTAGAAGTACCTTGGGACTAGGTGAAAGTATGTAAGCTTCATGGCACGTGTGATAACTGCATAGCACTATAGTAGAGATAACTAGATAAGTAGGGGTTCTAATCTCACTACTGGCAACTGCTTGCGTGTGTTTGTATGAGAATCATATACTGTGCGTGTTATACCATTTTGAGTTGTGTACCACCCTGTAAACTTTCCATCACCCTACTTTACTAGGCCTGCTGATGTCATTCATCTTAGAAGTACCTTGGGAGTAGATGAAATTTTGTAAGCTATGTGGCGTATCTGATAACTGCGTAACACTATAGTAGAAATAACTAGATAAGTAGGGGTTCTAATCTCACTACTGGCAAGTGTTTGTGTGAGAATCATATACTGTGTGTGTTATACCATTTTGAGTTGCGTACCACCATGTAAATTTTCCATCACCCTACTTTACTAGGCCTGCTGATGTCATTCACCTTAAAAGTACCTTGGGACTTGGTGAAATTGTGTAAGCTCTGTGGCAGATCTGTTAACTGCATAACACTATTGTACAAATAACTAGATGTGTAGGAGTTCTAATCTCAGTACTGGCAACTGTGTGTGTGTTTGTGTGTCTTTGGATGAAGATCATATTCTGTTTGGCTGATACCATTTTGATTTGTTTACCACCTCCCGATGGCATTACTTTATGTAGCATGGTAACAGCATCTGCCTCACATGCCGAATGTTAAACCATTGTGCACACCATACCAGTCCTCTCTACAGATGTCTACGGGATATCCAGATGTTTACAACCTGTATGTGGTCTGCGTCCCTTAACAATGCCCATGTATGTGACATTTTTGCCAAATTGTCCACAGTGAGTGTAGTGACAAACACGCCAGCATCAGGCATCATACCTGACTGAAACATCATGCTGATACAACATTTGCTACAGTATCACTTGTCCAGGCTTGTAGGAGCAATACATGACTCCACATTCTATTTCTGGTGGGGTATCTCACCATCCACGAAGGCATTCAAAACATTATGTGTTGTAAGAGGTAGTGTGGTATGTCCCATGCATATAATCTATGTGAAGCATGTCATGTGTATGTAGTAGTACAGTACATCAAGGTGGAAATGTAGGTTTACTCATCTGTCTATTGCCAACTGTGTTTATGTTACTGTGTGCACATCCCCTATGTCAATCCTTACTGTGTGTATGCAAAGGATATACCATTTTGTCTCCCTGTTCCACCCAGTGAACTCAGGAATACATACCACAAACCTGTCTTACACAGTATCATGCATGCCCTCATCAACTGCATCAGGGTTGAGTGTATGGGAAAGAAATGTCAGAGCCAACAGGTGTTGACAGGTGAATCTCTTGCAATTAATGTAATGGCTATGATTGTGAGGGACCTGTTGACAGTGCTGCAGTAACCTGGTGTGTTTGTATGAGCCTGTGGTACTGCACAACACTAAGCTGACATGTCTGAAGGCTATCTGTCTGTGACAAGGGGTATGTATGCAAGGTCACACTGTCTGACAACAGTTTCCCTCACACACTGTTGCATGCATACACACCTGGTACATGTACATATAAAGCTGTACCTTGCCTATGACAATGTCGGTGTATTCCCAATCTGCCATACTCCCTCTTGGGAATGTCTGTAGGGCCGCAGCTTGCAGACACACAGACACCTGGAACACAAACAGAATACAGCATGTCAGACTACATTCAGTCAGTGGTACTTACAGCAATAATGCATCCTGGCTAATAAGGTACATACACCTGTATGTGTAACCATAATGAATGCAAGCAGACAGCACCTTACATAGTATTACATTAGCTACATTGTACTATACTCACCCTGTGCATCAGAACCATATTAGCATGTCCCTGCATCGATACCATAAGGCATAATAATGTACCCAACACTCTTGTCATAGGTGACTCTATAGTCAGGCACACTGATGTTCCACTCACCAGGCTAAACAAGGAGAAAATTACTGTCAGCTGCCTGTCGAGTGCTAGGATCCACCACATAATGCACATACTCAGGTCACTCCACAACAAGTACAAATATGACTCTGTCATTGTCCATGTTGCTGTGAATGACCTGAGATGTACATCCCTGGACTACATGAAAAGAGACATGGAGGAGCTCTCCGATCCTGTATCCCAATCAGGTATGACCCTAGCCCTGAGTAGCATCCTGCCATCACCTAGAATGATACCACAGTACAAGGACAAAATGATTGACTTCAACAATTGGCTAAGCTTCTGGTTTCATTCTAAAGGGATCCAGTATCTGTCTGCCTGGGATGACATGATTGACAGACCAAGATGCTTTGCCAGAGATGGCCTGCACCTATCACCCTTGGGATTCCGGATACTGGCTAAGGCTCTTGCCACTCCTATAGAACCTTTTTTAGACAAGGCTCAAATGACAAATTCTCCACTGTGACAGGTGCAAGCAAGCAAAATCTGTGGGTAATGCTACTCAATGGTAGACTTCTAAACCTCAAAATGCACTCACTCGAGGCACTCCTTAAATTGGAAAACATCAACATCTGTGCAGTGACAGAGACCTGGTTCAAGGCTCCAGAGAATGCCCCTGCATTACCAGGCTATAATTCATACCACACCTTTTGACCACCTAACCTGGACCGAAACACTAAGGTGGAGGCGTGTCCATACGCATTAAGGATATCCACACCTCCAGGCTAGTTGCTCAGCATAATGCATCCGAGATTATCCAAGTGCAACTAACTCTGGGCAAGACCACAATCCAAATTGCAGCTTGCTACAGATCCCCACCATGCCCCAGGATTCCCACTTCTCATTTCTTGATACACTGGAAAATATTAGGGTACAACCTAACACCCTAATAATGGGTAATTTCACCTACCCCACCAGTAACTGGAAAAACTACTCATGTACCAATTCTTTTTACTAAACATTTTCTGGAATTCATAAATTCCAACACCTTGGATCAACTTATCCACATCCCCACCAGGGGCAGCAATATCCTAGACCAAGTCATTACCAACATGGGCGACCAGTGTTCCACACCAGAGGTCAATTTCTCATTGGTCAGATCCAACCACAAGCTAATTGGGTTTATATTATAAGCATGAAAGTCCTATTCAGCGAATACAAAAAAAGGAGCACATATTGTGCAAACTGCAAAAACAATGAACACCCTAAACCACGAAATTCAAAATCTCGAATCGTCATAGTTGGCCAACCCCACTGCCCGCTACATACTACCTACCCAAACAAAATAAATAAACCACATACATACACTAAACAAAACCTTACTTTTAACCCTACACTAAATCTTGCATACATTACTATCTATGCACTTACCTTAACCCACACCCTAACCCTAAGGTCTGTAACTATCGCACACTTGCCTTAAGGAGCTATACCACAGTAGGGCCAACTATGATGATTCAACATTTCGAATTTTGCCGTTCAGGACGATCAGTGTTTTCATGGTTCGCTGAGTACATGTCGACGTTTCCATATTCGCTTAAGTGGACTTTCACGGTTCTAATAGGGAACCAAGCGAATCACCCAAGACATCCACATCCCACCCCCACCCACCATTAAGGAAACCACCGTAAAAATTTTCTCCAAAGCCAACTTCACACTTCTTAAGACAGAAGTGGCAAACTTCACGACACCCATGCACTCGGACAATGGAGGCACGACTGCTGAATCCTACACAAATACACTTTTTAGGCAATTACATGAGTGCATGGATCATGCTATCCCTAACAGAACCAAGATGCTATTCTCCAAAAAAAGGAAGCCAATCTGGTGGTCTCCTGCCATAAACAAATTCTACAACAGAAGAAAGAAACTGCGGCAAAAAAGTAAAATCCCATGATTGGAGGAACTCCCTGGTCAGCCTGAGTAAGAATCTCAGATCCCTAATAAAATCCTCCAAAGCTAGTTATGAAAACAAAATCACTACTGTTTCTAAAGGCAACCACAAAGCATTCTACAGCTATGTCAAGAATCTCAATGGCAACACTCAGATCTGCTTTGAGTTACAGCACAATGGCACTAAATATACAGAACCAACTGATATTGCCATCATCCTGGCAGATAGGTTCAGTGCTAATTTTACCCCCCTCTCACCCCCTAAAGGCCCATCTCTATACTGGAAGAATGCAAAGTTTCTGTAATCATGGCTGCACAGGTAAAAAACACACTCTCCAAAGCCAAGAACACAGGATCCATGGGACCTGACAACATCCCAGGCTGTGTTCTACATGAACTATAGAATGAACTGGCACCCCACCTAAGTACCATGTTCAATCATAGCCTCACCTCAGGCTTTGTGCCCACTGAATATTGCACAGCGACTGTTATCCCACTCCACAAAGGAGGATCCACCACTGACCCAGGGAACTACCTCCCCATTAGCCTGTGTGCAAGGTCATGGAACGTATCATAATGGAACTTATAAACAAAGACATTGGTAATCTCCAAACTCTGGACACCACCCAGTTCAGATTTGTAAAAGGCAGATCATGTCTCCTAAACCTGATAGACTTCTTTGAAGCAGTCATCAAAGCCATAAATGAGGGTAAGGTAGTTCACACAGCCAATCTAGATCTTGCCAAGACTTTTGACACCATCCCCCACTCTGGAATTATAGATAAACTCACTAAACTAGGTATAAATCCCTATGTCACAAGATTGGTTGCCAACTGGCTCACTGACAAAACACACACTGTGAAAGTAGCAGACTCCAAATCTGACTTCAGACCAGTGACAAGTGGAATACCACAGGATTCAGTCCTGGGTCCTCTTCTGTTTGGAATCTATTTCTCTGAAGTACAGGCTAACACAGAAGGTCTTTGGCTAATGAAGTACTCAGATGACTGCAAACTAGGAGCCATAATCGAAACTCCTAACAATGTGAACATCCTACAAAAGGGCCTCACTGAGACAGATGCCTGCTGTCAAAGACATGGCCTCAATCTCAATGCCAAAAAGTGTATTGTCATCACTTTTGGTAAAAACTCTGTACCCATGAACTACCACATAGGCGGTAGTCTACCTAACACCAAAAGTGTGATAAGAGACCTTGGGACACAGGTGGACAGTAGTCTCTCGTTTGATAATCACATTGCCACAGTAGTCAGGTAATCCTTCTATGTGGCACACCTCATCACAAAAGGCTTCTCATCCAAGAAAAAAGAGGTCATTGTTCCCCTCTACTCATCACTCATTAGACCCATTATAGAGTATGCCTCTTTTGGTATGTACCTCACAAGACATCTACAACAACTGGAAAGGCTGCAGAAATACCTCACAAAGAGGATTACTGGCCTCAAACAGATGCCCTGCACAGACTGTCTCAAAAAACTCCAGCTTTACTCCATTGCATATTGCCTGCTCAGAGGTGATCACTGCCTAACATACAAAGCTATGTCAAACCCAGAGCTGTTGGACATGCTCCACTTAAAGAAATCCCAATCCCTCTGAGCTACACACTCTAGGGACCTAAACCTTGTCACCACAATAAATAGAACATGCTGGAGGGATAGATTCCTGTCCCAGAGACTTCCCATACTCTGGAACAAACTACTTATCTATATCAAACAAAGCTCCTCATTAGCACTCTTCAAGAAAAATCTTGATGATTGGATGGGAAATAGGAAATTCACCCCGGGGATCACTTCTGTGGCTCTGCTCGACAGGGGCACATGTACATAATTTTCTTGGGTGGTGAAAGCTAGGGTTCCTTTTTGGCTAGGCTTATATAGCCCCAAGGGCCAATAGCCTAGTACCTACCAACGAACCTATGAACCTATGGTATGGATGATAAGGATGCGGCATAGGTATCATCATATGCACAGGGTGTGGTGTGGGTTTGCCAGAGGCCTAGGCCCACACAGTTGACATCATGTGTGTGTGTTTGGAGGGGTATCCAATAGATGGGCTGCACAGAGCTGCTGTGTGTTTCTGGAAGTGACCTGCCTGTGATACAGATGTATGTGTGTGTGTGTGTGTGTGTGTGTGTGTGTGTGTGTGTGTGTGTGTGTGTGTGTGTGTGTGTATGCACACAGTCACACCATGTGGCTGCCCTACACAAGGGTACATTGGACAGCTGTGGACCATACATGACAGGGTGTCCAGTTCACTGTCTCCAGCCACGGACATGGAAATTGGTCCTGCCAGGGCTATCAGTGGCACCACCAGGCCCAAGTCAAGATGCAGTACTGCTTCCTGATGGTAACTGCTGTCTGCTGGATCCACGTCCCTGACTGGACCAGAGAGGACCATGTGCCCATGGTCTGCTCCGATGTGATGTGGACAGTAACTCCCTTTCAGTAGTGCTGGTGTCACTGCCACAATGAGAGTGTGAAGGTGCATGTTCCCGTAGACTTTCAGCTGTTGTTGGTGCTGACCTACATCCACGTGCCCTATGCCCATCTCTCACCACACACTGTAGCACAGACATGCCACGGTCAAGGATTGCCAAGGTCTGACCCCACCATCTATTCATGACCACAGTATTTTGACATGTGGCCTCAACAAGGTCATGTATTTCACCTTGTAAATCAGGATAAGTTGCATCCACCACCCTGAGTATTTATCTGGTGTGGCATTCACTACATGCCTGTGCATCCATGACAGCCCAAAACCTGGGTCTGGTGACTCCTGCTGTGGCACTTGTGACAGCAGATTGATGAGCAGCGGTCCTCCTGCGAGCACCCATGTCCATCCACCTGTGTGGGTCCTCGCCTGCACTCTGGCTATGGCCAGTGTCTACACTCACACCTGCCATAGCCACCACACTAGCCTGTTCAATGCCACCACCTGCCAACTGTCCATCATCTGTGGCCACTGGTGATGGGGTATGCGTGGGCATTGTCACTGTGTGTGGGGATGGTGTGGACAACAGTGGGATGACAACCAATGGCACAGATTCAGGCCCTGACAACGCCACCTGTACCTCACTATTCCTATCATCATTGTCAGAGTTTGCAGGGATAATGACATCAGTTTCCAAGCAGGAGGGAACCCAAACCACATCGCCACCTGTGAGGGGAAGACAACATATGTACTTTAATACCTGCACTCTGAGGTTGGCTGGTACACACACACACACACACACACACACACA
Source organism: Protopterus annectens (assembly GCF_019279795.1). Classification (NCBI taxonomy): domain Eukaryota; kingdom Metazoa; phylum Chordata; order Ceratodontiformes; family Protopteridae; genus Protopterus; species Protopterus annectens. Next base: position 1,191,230,768 of record NC_056727.1, read on the forward strand.
CACACACACACACACACACACACACACACACACACACACACACAGTTACAGGTGAGGTGACATAAATTTGTTACACAGACCACACAGTACCCAAATGGCGACATGCATGACACACGGCCCTCAACATCATTCATTGCAGCCAGTTTTAGTACATGTAACTAACAATATAGAGCTCTGGGATATGTGATTAGTGTTAGTAGGTGATGGTCCTTCCCCAGCACGGACTGCACCCATGCACATATTATTGCTGTTCACCTGTATAGCACAGTGGCAAGTACTATACAACATATGTCACAACTGTACAGATCCTCGCAAGATGTATAGATGTCTGGCTCATATGTTTTCTCTGTTTCTCACAGCCCCTCTGTTTCAATGGTACAAAACTGGGATGATCTGAGGAGTGACAACACTGATTAATGATATGCATTTGAGTGTTAGACCTCCAAACCAGCAGTAAATGTATGGTCACACAATTCCTGTTACACCACCAACCTTCTAAGCTTATAGTGGATATGATAAGTGTACACATCTCTGTTAAAATGCCATGTTCTTGTAATATATGAGATGACACTGCAATAATGCATTCAAATATGTAACTCACCTTTCATGTGACATATGACCTTTGCAATCCAATCGATAAATAAACAAATGTGTTACATGCAAAACATAATGAATGATATATGTAGAATATGGTGGTTGCCTAAGTGTGCACACTCTTAAAATTACATTTTGTTGAAGCACCTTGTAAGTGACTTACAGCATTCACTCTTCTTGTGAAGGTGTCTATCAGCATGGCACATCCTGACTTGGCATAACTTGGCCACTCTTCCATGCAGAAGTCACCCAACTCTGTCAGATTGTAAAGGTGGCTCATGTGTACAGCCCTCGTCAGGTCACACTGGGGTATGTCTATCTGATGTAGATCTAGGCTCTGGCTGGGCTAATCCATAACCATTAGTGTGTTCAGGTGGAGCCTTTCTTAGATAGCTTTGGTGTATGCTTTGGGTCTTTGTCATGCTCAAGGCTGACACCCCTACCCATCCTCAGCGTTCTTGCAGACGCCTGATGGATTTTGGCCAGATATGAGTGTTATTTGGAACTGTTCTGAATTAACACCACTGTGACTACAGGCCCAATTCTGGCTTTGGAACAGCAACCCCACAGCAAGCCACTGCCACCAGCATAATTCATCATGGGAATGTTGGTGTTCAGGTTAAGAGGGGTGTTGCTTGTGCAACACATATAACTTTTGGTATTGTGGCTGTGAGGTCAATCCATAGTCTCATTACACCATAACACATTTTCACACATGCCTTTGGGAGACTTGATGTGCTGTATTGCAAATTGTATCCCCCCGTGGATGTTTTTTGGTGTGGGGAAAGGCTTCCATCTTCTGACCATACCCCATAGGCTAGACATATGCAGAATACAGGAGAGTGTTCTCACATGTAGTACACAACACCAGCACTTGCAGGAGATTCCTGCAGCTCCCTCGGTGTTGCTGTATGTCTCCTGGCAGCCTCCCTGACCAGGTTTTGACATGTCTTGTCATCATTTATGGAGGGACATCAGGTTCTTTTCAACAGCAGTGATGTCCCATATTCAGTCCACCTTTTAACAACTTTCTCCACTGTATTCCATGGTGTATGCAATGTTGTGGTAATATTGTTGTACCCTACTCTTGATGGATACCTTTCAAATATGAGATCCCTTTGCTGTTTGGTAAGCTGTCTGCAAGCCATGGCTGTTGCTGTCGCAGGCAACTAAGCAAATGTCATGAATATCCTACTTGGACAGCAGACTGTTATTTGGTGTTACTCAGAGTGCCTTTACTTGATGGCAGGTGTGTACCCTAGCAGACTGAATGCTGTCAGTAAATCACAAGCTGCTGCAATAAAATATTATTTGAAGGGTGTGCACACATATGCATCCAGCTTATTGTAAGGTTTGTATACTCCATATTTGGTGGCCAACAGATTGATTGGTTTTATAACTGAATTATACATGTTATAGGTCACAAAACCCAAAACCACCAACAGGGAAAAGCCATACACCAAGAATGTTTTTAGCACTTTCGTTTGATTTAATAATACTCAAACTTCATCAGAAACAACATTCTGCTTTAAGAATTGATGATGCTGAGTCATATGATTTATGATTTTATATAAAAAGGGTGGTGAGATTTAGAATGTTGTTTCTGATGAAGTTTGAGTATTATTAAATCAAACAAAAGTGCTAAAAACATTCTTGGTGTCCTGCTTTTCCCTGTCCATGGTTTCGAGTTTTGTGTTTTACATTGTTTTTTGGGCAAAGTGGTTTGATGTTATATGTCACATTACAGGTTGGAAAAGGTGTGGGCTGGCATATTGTGGTCTCAATTTGTATATATATATCACAAACATCTGGCATCTTAACAGGGGTGTGTATACTGTTTATATCCACTGTATGAGAGTATTGTTTCACACATGTCCGTACCTTAGGTCATTTGTCCCTCCATTTTGTTGGTCTCTGTCCAGAAGTCTTGCACTGACAGATTGTGAGGTATGCTACAGGGATGTTACATTCTCTTCAGATAGACCCCTGTGGTGACCACTGTAATGCAATGCAGTTAAGCACACCACAAGTGAACATGCACATAAAGCAATATGGCTATGAGTGACAGTTTTGTGCATGGTACATTGCATGGCCTTCACATGCCTGGGGTATTGGCAAACTACAACAGAACAACTCCATACTCAGAAGCTTCAGGCTGCCATCCCACATATTGATTGGATGGACCTAGGTAGTTGGCAGAGAGAAGTATTGTCAGCAGACTCACATGTAGCATTGGTCCTGGATGGATGCAGCATGTCTGCACATTTACAGTACAAACCCCAATACTACACAAGTTGCTGTCCTTCACCATAGATGTGCACTTCTGTGCATTAGGAAACCTCATCCATAACTGCAATCTGACCTGACACATGCACGTAGATACTCTACAAATACAAGTATGTCTGCTATACTAGTCAAGTAATCTCCACTGGGGCCTTACCTGCACACTCCTTGTCCATTGTTTGGGTGTCACATACTCCAGCATATGGGGGGGTCTGTACCCTGATGTTGTACTGGGATGGTGGCCCAAGGTTGCCGAGGAGCTCCTCAGTGGGTGTCAGTGGGGGCTGCATGGCTGGGCCCCCACCTGTGGCTGTGTGGTCCCTGGTCACTGCAGCAGCCCTTTGCCAAGCATGGCGTATGAGGTCATTTGCACGATGCCGGACCTGTTGGTATGTACGTGCGTGCAGGCTGACATCATTTACCTTGTGGACAAGGTTGTCCCACCGGCCAGTCCTCTCTGGGCAAACATTATGGCATTGTTCTGTAGTATGGCTTCGATTTTTATATTTGTCACAGCTGCTGAGAAAGTAGACCTTTGCTGATGTGACATTGCACCTGGCAGACATAAAAAGGAAAACACATCACAGGACCTCATACATTTGGCAACAGTATGTACAGAACCTGTACAGCTGCATTGAATACCAGTAGCCACCACTCACAACCACAACATACCCCTGTAATCTATCAGTACTGTATCTGCTTGCATTGCACTGCTGGTCCTGATGTGTCATATTCCCCACAATGAGGGCTAGTTAATTTCATAATCCTCTACTCCTCATTCATGTCTGTGTAGAAGGATGACAGTGCCCATCTTCAATGCGGCTGGGGTGTGAACGGTGCCAAGGCTTGGTGCAACTACAGTGTGTAATGGAGCTGGGAGCACATGCCTGAGTTCATGTAGGATGCGGACAGGGATGTTATCAGGTCCCATGGATACTTACGTTTGTTGCCTTTCAGTAGGCAATATGTACCCGCTCACTGGTGATGAGGGGAGGGGTGTGGGTGCTGTGCATATCCATCTATAGTGATGCTGAACCAGGGGGGTGATGTTTGCCCTAAACCTATCTGCAGCAGGTTGGCTGTAGCTATGTTGTATGTGTATGCAGTCTGACTGACCAGCGTTAGAGGGGTGGGTTGGTTTGTTGTCTCTGAGATTGCAGACATATATGGAGATGGCCTTGTGACTGGCCTTGGTGGATGTGTCCAATTTGTACTCATAGTTAGCCTTACAGCACTCCACCTGTGACCTTATATGCTTGATCAAACAAAGGCTGACTTGATGCCAAGTTGGTGCCAGCTCCTAATTTCTCTGTACAGCCAATATAGGGACCAAGTCTGTGGTTTGTGTATTGCTGCTGTCCAGCAAAGGGGATTACTGTACTTTGGTGGAGGCAGGTTTTACAAGTAAGGTATTGCTGAGTCCATACAGCTATGTTGGTGTTCATATAGCTGTTTGTAGTAGGCATGGACACACAGTCATAACACAGTTGGACACCTCTCCAATTTCAAACTGATAATCATGCTTATTGTAGTACCTGTGGCTGTGTCAGGGCAATGCAATAACCAGTAGCTGCAGAAATGTCACTCTCTTGGATGCACAGTAACTAAGATTACACATGTGTACAACATGTACAGCTTATTTAACTGATATTTTGCATCCCATGTCTGTTGTTATGAGGTAGCCAGATACATCTACTCATACTGACATGTGCACAGGTAATATCTGATATACATTCCTGTTCTATGTCAGTATGACACACTGTATTCACACTCTTGCTGCCCAGTCATCCCTCTCAACCCATTAGAGCAGGACATCTGTGGGATGCCACACATACATGGGGGGCAATGGGATATAATTAGTGACATTGTCTTAATATTGCTGTAACACACTTGAGTCATTCAATAGCACAGTAGCCTTTGCATTGACAGACATAACCTGGAGGGTGTCCAATACTCATATATGGCAGGAAGAGAAGAGAAAGGCTAGGAGTGCGGTAGTGAGGGTAAGAACTTTTAATGTTGGCAGTATGACTGGTATAGGGATAGAGCTAGTTGATATGACGGCCATAGGAAGGTGGATATATTGTGTGTGTACAACAGACCAGATGGAAGGAGAGTGTGGCTAGGTGTATCAGAGCCAGGTCACAATTGTGCTATCAGGGTGTGGATGGGAGGGGAAAGGGGGTAGGGGTTATCCTGATTCAACAGTATGACAAGGGTGTTTTTGGAGGATGACATGAGTGTCTGATAGAGTGAAGTTTATGAATCTGGAAATGGACGGTGTAATGATGACTGTTGTTAGTGCATATACTATGCAAGTTGCTTGTGTGATGGATGAGAAAGAGAAATGTGAAGTCAGTTGGATGGCGTGGTGATGACTGTACCCAATGGTGAGAGAGTGGTGATTGCAGCAGATGTCAATGGCCATGTTGGTGAAGAGAACAGAGGGGATGAAGAAATGATGGGTATGTGTGGTGTTAAGCAAAGGAATGCAGACGGTGAGATGATAGTGGATTTTTCAAAAAGGATGGATATGGCTGTGGAGAATACCTACTATAACAAGAGGGAGGAGCATAGGGTGACATACAAGAGTGGAAGGAGATGCACACAGGTGGAACATATCCACTGTAGGAGGGCCAGTTTGAAGGAGATTGGAGACTGTAAAGTGGTGACAGGGGAAAGTGTAGTTAGGCAGCAGAGACTGTTGGTGTGTAAGATGATGTTGATGATCAAGAAGAGGAGGAGTGTGAGGGCAGCACCAAGGATCAGATGGTGGGAACTGGAAAAGGTTTATTGTGAGGTGGAGTTCATGGAAGAGTTAAGACAGATATGTACAAGGGTGGTGTGAAAGCGGTGAGGTCTGCTGTAGGAGTGACAGATGCATTTAAGGTGGAGATGGGATGACATCAGGCATCAGCTGTGAGACCTTTCTTATTTGCAATGGTGATGGACAAGTTGACAGATAAGATCATACAGGAGTTTCCGTTGAGTATGATGTTTGCAGATGACATTGTGATCCGTACTGAGAGTAGGGTACAGATTTAGGAGACCATGTAGAGGTATGCTCTAGAGAGGAGAGGAGAGGACAATAATGAATGTCAGCAGGACTAAGACAGAATATCTGTGTGCGAATGAGAGGGAAGGTAGTGGAATGTTGAGGATGCAGGGAGTAAAGCTGATAATGGAGGATGAGTACAAATGATTGGGATCAACATTTCAGAGTAATGACAACTGTGGTGGACAGGTGAAGAAGAGAGTACAGGCAAGATGGAGAGAGTGGAGAAGAGTGTCAGTACTGATTTGTGACAGACAAGTACCTGTAACAGTGAAAGGGAAGGTCTATAACAGGGTAGTGAGACCAGCTATGTTATATGGGTTTGGGACAGTGTCCCTGACAAAAAGGCAGAAGTCACAGTTGGACATAGCAGAGTTACAGATGTTAGGATTCCCACTGGTTGTGACGAGGGTGGATAGGATTAGCAATGTGTATATGACAGGGTCAGCCCATGTTGGATGGTTTTGAGACAAAGCCAGAGAGGCAAGATTACATCAGTTTGGACATGTGCTGCAGAGGGATGTTGAGTATATTGTGAAAAGGATTGTAAGGATGAAACTGCCAGATAAGAGGAAAAGAGGAAGGCCTCAGATAGGTTTCATGGATGTGATGAGAGAGGACGGACATGCAGGTGGTTGGTGTGACAGAGCAGGATGCAGAGGACAGGCAGAAATGGCTTCAGACGATCCACTGTGGTGACCCCTAATGGAAACAGCCAGAAGAAAAAGAAGGAGATGTTGTAATTTCAGTCTTCACAGATTTGCCAATGATTTGCCAGACATAACACAGCTGTATGAAGAAATGACTACAAATATGAGGCACACATATGATCAGTGTGCATAACACTGGACTGTCTAATGGTATGAACTCAGTATACCACATGCAGTTCAACATACACATGTGCAACAGTACTTTAATATGCAAATACCATGTATAGATCTCTCACATTTCTGCAACAATCAAGTATACCATAGTTGTAGTCACAAGTAAGATATGGATATCGACATCCCAGTAGCTGGCCTAGCATTGTCACAGTCAGTATTGTTCAACACACACTGCAGTAGTAGTCATATGTGAGCCATCCTTTTCTGGGGTGACTCAGGGACCTGACCTATGATCTATGTCACTGCAGGCAGACCCAGATCGTATGGCCATAGGTTCTGATCAGCAATATATCAGTCCAGCAAGTCTTGTTGAGACATATATGTTACAGTTCCTATTTCCTATTCTTACATACCCCCTACTGCAGTCCATGACATGCTTACTTGTTTGACATACCTGTTTGTTTTATTCAAGTGTAGGTGGTTATGTCCTGCTTGGTTTTTATGCTTCTTTTCGCTGTCTCTCTCTCTCTCTCTCTCTCTCTCTCTCTCTCTCTCTCTCTCTCTCTCTCTCTCTCTCTCCCTCTCTCTCTCTCAATGATGTAGGGTGTACATCTGTTTTGTATAGACAGCAGCTTGCCTTTTGTAGGTAATGCTCATGAGCAGCTGATGGCCTGTGCACCTAATTGCATGCAGGGCAGCTGTGATGTTATTTATATAGCCAATGGCATGGCAGCACACTCCTATCATTGAGTACATCATGTGAGCATTGTCCCCTTTCCTTCCAGTGAGGAGGACTTTACGGAGGTGTGTGAACAACAGCATCACAGAGGGTGACGCTCATATTAACAGTACGATAAAAACAGTCAACACCAGACACCAGTGTGAAAGTGTATACCCATAACTGGTCCCTTTATAGGATCAAACCCTTCCTGACTCGATTAGCTAGGACTACTATTGCCTGCGCCCATTTAATCTCTAATCTCCATTTAATCTCCTCTATGCCTCCCCTATATTTACTAACTTGTGTAAAAATAACCTTAACAAGCTAGCAATCTCCTATAACAATATTGCCAGATTTGCCACTGACTCTGCTTTCAGAACCCATCACCGTCATAATCTAGAACAGCTAGGATGGCTAGAATTACCAAACCAACTACTATATAACCAAATAACAGCTGCAGACAAGATCCTGTATCAACCTACTAATACCCCAATACTTACTAACCTTATCACCCCCTACAATAATCTTAAGACTCTACACTCATCAAACAAACTACTTGTACAAATAAGAAAAATCAACAATATGGCTGGTGACTCCTTGTTCTCTAACACTGTTGGCAAAACCTGGAACTCACTCCCTAGTGATCTGACCTTGCTTTCCTCAATAACACTTTTTAAAAACAAACTGAAACTATACCTCAAAACACATTGGTTATGCCCTCATGTGAACCCTGACTAACTTCCTCACTTATCGCTGGGTGCATGGTACTCTTTCTGTACCAAGTAGGTGCTCCTCTGTTAAGCTATAAAGATAGTGTGTTTTCATATATTAATCTCATGTCATTACAAACATCTTCCTGTATTATTTCCCAGATCAGTTCATGTATAAAGATTCTCCAACCAGCAATGTAAAGAAATGTAAAGAATTGCTAAAAAATTGTGATGTACCTGTATTTTTAGAATCAGTCATATAAAATGACTAATATTTGGGTAGTTGGAGCTTTTCGCCCAAGGCCTCTGCTGAAAATGGACATATATCCAGTTGGACCAGCCTGGTCAACAAATGTAAAATAAATACATTAAATAAATAAATAAATAAAGTATTTGGAAATAGCTCTTACAACCAAAACTGTGGAGACAGGCCAATAGACTGGGGGAGAATGTTCCACACATAAGGGCAGAATGTAAGTATTGCTGTTATACATTTGGATTAATGCTAGCCTAACAGGGTTTGTGTGGACATGGAGTTCCTTGATGATTTTTAACTCTGACAGTGTTATGTGTTTGACATAACTCTCACCTGTATGGCTATCCGTAGAATAGCCAGAATTTAGACTCATGTTTGGTGTGTTCCTCAGACATTTTTTGTCTTTGGAAATTCAGTAGCATACTCTGGGGATTGCAGTCAATAACTGCTAACATCCATTTGTGTTTCTGACCTCATATCCCTCAGAAAATATATGTTACAACTAACCCTGTTACAACAGCAACATTCTCAGTTTTATAACAGCAATATTTCAATTGTGCACCTGTTTTTGGACATCTGTCCCACAATTATGTCAGGCTTTGTCCAGATGTCATGCAGTAAGAGGTGGATAGGTATGGTATATGATTATTTAGTGCCTACATTGCTGACATTATCCCAGTGATATATCAGACTGCCAGATATGTTATGTGGAAGAGGTCTTATATATTTGAGGGGAAAGCCTGGACATTCTGTGGGATTCTGTACAGTTGAGAGGTCTGTGTATTTCAGCAACTGTTGACAGACTTTCAGGATTGTGTAGCAGTGTAGTGTGTCAGTGTTATTTGGCCTGTGTAGGGAGGGGTGTGGATGTATGTGTCATAGCTCCTTTTTTATCTGCCTGTGCATCCTGCTCCTGTTTCTGGTGGTCTATCAGCTGTATATGTATGTAGCGGAAGACTGAGACATTTCCCATACCACAGTCAGGCATCATAGTACACTGTGAATTGGGTCAGTATATGTGGGGGTAGTGTGTGAGTGACAAACATGTTGAGAATTTTTTGTTCACACAGTCCTTATACTGTACTGTTCCTTTGGCTTACCAGTATGTCAATATGACTGTGGTGGAATTGGTTGTGGGTATGCACTTTCACACGTGTGTCTGTTTTTCAGTGCTATGACATCTATGCAGTGCCTGATATATTTGCCAATATATGTGTAATTTTCCCGTAGCATATTTGGATAGTGTTGTGTCAGTCTGACTGTAGTTTGAACAGTGCTTGTTGACATGCTTAGCATCTGAGTGTAGTTTCCCTAATATAATGTTATGTCCAGATATTTGTAGGATGTAGTGTTGCCTGACCCCCATAAGTATTGTGTATTTCTGAAATATCAGTGGGCTGATGTGAAGATTTCAGTCACTAGCTAGTGGGAAGTAATTTAGTGTTGGACTTATGCTATTTCAGTCAATATATGTTAGGAGAAGCATGAGGGTGTTACCGTAGTAACTGTGTCAGCTTATCTACTCCAGTATTTCAGATATGTCCCTATTTCCATGGCTTTCTCCCCCCACTTTGTCAGGCCTGGCCCAGGTTCATTACACTAAGCGGTTTGGAGCCTACTTCGGGACTGTCTGGATTGCCAAAGTATGTCCAGATTTATTGCTTATATTTCTGGTCTGTTCCACAGATGTATTATTTTCATATCCCTGGTAAATCACTGTGAGGATCTGAAGATTTCTGACAGTAAATGATGACATACATTTCAGTTTCAGAACTCACATCCTTCAGAACATGTATGCTGAAATAAACCCTGTCAATCTGGCAACATTCGACATTTATAGGAGTGATATTTGAAATATGTCCCTAGTTTTGTCCCATTTGGACAGCCTTGGACCAGATTTCTTGCAGTAAGGGGTTGGTAGTTGGTAGGTATGGTTCTGAGGTATGACTCCACTCGCACATGTTATGAGTATATATATATTTGAGCTGTATATTTTTATTTATCACCTATTGGATATTAATATTATATTACTATATTAAATGGAGAGTTTTGCAGTTTTTGGCCATGTCATTGAGGACTGCTGTCATGACATTATGGCATACATTTCAATTTCAGATTTGTATCCTTCTGAACATTAATGCTAATGCATAACTTATTTTCTATCAACTTTCTGTCTCTCCTCTGTGCAGATGGGATGACACCAGTGCTCAGGCTATGGTTGACTACACTGCAGAATGGGTCTGAGAGCCCATGCCTGTGTTCATGTTGGATGCAGCCAGGAATGGTATCAGGCCTATGAGACCTCTATGTGTTGCCTTTGAAGAGGGCATTACAGACCTGCTTCCTGATCATGAGGTGAGGGGGGCAGGTGCTGTACATGCACATGGGTACCTATGGGGGGACAGTGGGGGTGATGTTTACACTTCACCTGTCTGCAGCCGGTTGCCTATATCCATGGTATATGTGTATGTGGTGTTATTGACCACCACTACAGAGCAGATATGTGTGTTGCCTCTGGAATTGCAGACAGACGTCTGAAAGGCCTAGTGATTGGCCTTGGTGGGTGTCTTCAGTTTGAACTCAAAGACGGCCTTAGGGCACATCACCTGTGACCTTATTTGCTTGTGCAGAACAAGGTGACATGGCTTCCAATGAGACACCTGTTCTTTCTTGGCCCATCCTGCGATTATTTACACCTATGATGGTAGTTGTGTATTGCTGCTGTTCACCACAGGCATTCAGCCTACTTTGAGGGGGTTGATGTTGTCCTGTCGGGTATTGCTGAGGCCATAAAGCTATGTAGGTGCCCACATAGTGTTGTGGTGTGGGCCTGGACAATGCTGCTAGTTCCAACATATGGGACGCCCTTCATGTGGGCCTTGCCCATTTTCCTTGCCTGTGAGGGGGAGATTAATAGGTGTGGGGGCTACAGCTTCACAGACAGTAGGTGGAAATACCTCACAGGACAGGACATGTGAAGACAGGCCAGCAACATGGGGGACAAAGCTTCAGAACTGGGTACAGATTGTATGTCACTAGTGCTGTTATACACATGGAGGGTTGTTAGATTGACAGGGTTAGTCTGGACGTGCATTTACTGGGTGACTTGACATCTGATAGTGATATACCTCTGACATACCTCTCAACTGGCATGTTGTCCACAGACTGGCCAGATGTTTGCTTGTTATGCTTGGTCTGTTCCTCGAACAACGTCTGTTTTTGTGGTGTTGGTAGGATAATGTGAGGATTTTAATCAGTAACTGTTGACATCCATTGGTGTTCCAGACATCATATCCTTCAGGGATGTTATGTTACAACAACATGTGTAACACCAGCTACTGTTTCTGTTTGTAACACCATTATTTGTGATATGTCCCTTTTTCCAGCCCCCTGTCCCACAAGTACATCATCTGTTGTACAGATGCCCTGCACAACAATGTGCAGAGGTATGGTATATCATTAATTACCAACTGCACTCTAGTTATCATACCAATGACCTGGCATACTCCTGGCCATGGTATGTAATGTGGCCAGGATTATGGTTCCACACTCTGGAAAATATGTGGACATCTGTACATATGACAGTTATGTCTGTCTGGCCATTGTGAACAGACTGCCAGGATTGTGTAGCAGTGTTGTGTGTAGAGGTTTGTTGGGCTGGGAAGGGAAAGTAGAAGATGTGAGTGCCATACATCCTTTACTTGTCTGACTCTGCATGCTGCTTCAGCTGCTGGCACTCTATCATGTCTATATGCTTGCAGGGGCTAACTGTGAAATGTCCTGTAACACCTCAGCATTCCCAGTATGCTGTGAATTGGGCCAGTATATGTTGGTGTAGTATGTGACTGGCAATCAGGATATGTTTTTTCAGACAGTTGTTCTACTATAGAGTTCATTTTGGGTACTGTTATGTTGCTGTGACTGTGTTGCAAATGTTTTTGCACCACTCTCTGCTTTTCACTACAGTTCCATCCCTGTAGTGCATGCTGTATTTGAATATACATGGGTAATTTCCCAGAGGTGTTGTGGGAGAGAGTTATGTTGGTCTTACTGTGCTTCATAAGGTGCTGGGTGACATGTTTGGCAGCTGTCAGGGAATTTCCATTCTGTTACATCATTGCGGTCATACCTCTATACTGTCTAGAGGCCTAGACACTGTCCAAATGCGTGGTTCGTATGTTTGGTCTGTTTCCCAGACAGTTGTTGTCCTTGGCTAATCAGCAGGATACTCTGGGGAATGCAGTCAGTAAATGCTAACATCCATTGGTGTTACTGAGTTCATATCCCTCAAAAAAGATATGTTACAACAAAGTCGGTAACACCAGCAACTGTCTACATTTATCACAGCAATATGTCCAATAAACCCCTGTGTTTGGGCCTCTGTCCCCCATTTATGTCAGGCTCTGTCCAGATGTCATGCACTAAGAGGTTCAGAGGTATGTAGTATCATTATTTATTGCATTCATTCCTGCTAATCATCCCAGTGATGTCATAGACCCCCCCAGACATATAACCAGGAAGCGGCCATAGATATGAGTCCTGTGCCTATACATTCTGTGAGAAACTGTACAATTGAGAGGTCTATGTATGTCTGCCCATTATTAAAAGGCTGTCAGGATTGTGTAGCAGTGTAGTGTGTACATGTTATTTGGATTGTGTAGAGAGAGGGTACATGTGAGTGTCGTGTGCCCTTTCTATCTGACTGTGCATGCTGCTCCAGTTTCTGGTTCCCTATCACCTGTATATGTTTGTACATGCAGACCATGACATGTCTTGTAACACCTCACAATTCCCACTACACTGTGACTTGGGGCAGTATATGTAGGGGTAATGTGTGAGTGGCAAACAGGATTTTCTTGCTCACTCAGTCATTATACTATAGTGTTCAGTTTGCTTACTGGTATGTCACTGTCACTGTGATGCAATTTTTTGTGGATATACACTTTCACACCAGTGTCTGTTTTCCAGTAGTGTTACATCCCTGTAGTGCCTGTTATATTTGCTACTGCATGTGTACAGCCCCAGAGCTGGACTTGGGTAGTGTATGTCAGTCTGATTGCAGTTTGGACATTGCTAGGCAGCTCAGTGTGGTTTCCCTACTGTTGTGTAATGTCCACATATTTGTAGGATGTCCAGGTGTCTGGCCAATATCTTTGGTCTGGTCCCCATAACTGTTTTGCATTCCTGACACATCAGTGGGATGATGTGGGGATTGAGGTCACTAACTAATGGGAAGCAATTGAGTCCTGGAATTGTGATATTTCAGTCGATATATGTTAGGACATACAGTGTTACTATATCAACTTTCTCAGCTTATATACTCACGTATTTTGGATATGTCCCTATTTTCATGCCTTTGTCCCCCCACTTTGTCAAGCCTGGTCCAGATTCTTTGCACTAAGGGGTTCCGAGCATACCTCTCCACTGCCAGGATTTTCACAGAATGTCCGGATATTTGGCCCATACTTTTGTTCAGTTACACAATTTATTTGTGTTTGTCTGGTAAATCATGGTGATGATCCAAGGATTTATGTCAGTGAATAATGACATAACATTTCAGTTTCCATCCTCATATCCTTCAGTAATTGTCTGCTGAAATGCACCCTGTTTCTGTAGAAAATGTCTTCATTTGTGATAGCAATATTTGAAATATGTCCCTATATGTGGCCCATCCCCCCCCCCTTTACAGCCTTTGTACAGGTTTCTTACACTAACAGGTTGGGAGAGATGGTGCTGAGGTATAACTGCACTGCATGTTATATACGTATATATATATATATATATATATATATATATATATATATATATATATATATTCACACACACACACACACACACACACACAGGCACACACACACACACACACACACACACACACACACACACACACACACACACACACACATATATATATATATATATATATATATATATATATATGGGTCTATATTATAACAACAAACGATCAAATGATCGAACGTTGTTATATCGAACTCTAAAGTTCAAATTCACAAGACATCGAACAACCAGAGCACCGATTTTTTTTCCCCAGGGAAAAAAATCGCTGTTCCCAAAAAAAAAAAAAAAAAAGACATTAAAACATTGCATAAAGTGAGGGGCTTTGCCCCCCCCACCCCCGACATTGGGGCTGTGCCCCCCGCACCCCCCTACTTAAATATACCAACTCCGAGATCGCACTACAGTGTCAAAAATGCTAAAGTGACGGAAGTGGCCAAGCAACTTTTTTCCCAGGGAAAGAATTCGCTTATATGCTGCTTGGTCATTTTGCCTTTTCGATATTTCAAGTTCAACCAAGACGCATTCGACAAAATGCATCTTCGGTTATCTGATAGGAGCCCATATATATATATATATATATATATATATATATATATATATATATATGTATATATGGGTCTACTTCATAACATTGATATTTCATGATGTCGAATTTCATAACATTGAGACCAAAACATCTAAATCCCAAAACATTGAAAACTCAAAACATTGAATGTGTACTTCATAACATTGAAAACTACAAAGCATATGTAAATAACATCCTCTCCACCTATAACCACACTTAACTAACAAACATACTTTCTACCACAAAAAACAACAACCACCAACCAAAACCAGAGCTTGGGTCCACTTAGAAAGTCACAAAGCACAAAAAATACACAGAAGGATCCAAGCTTGGGTCCACTTAAAAAGTCACAAAGCACAGAAAATACACAGAAGGATCATATCTCTCAACTGTACAGATTATTGCAGAATGTCCAGATTTTTGCCTCATATTTTTGGTCAGTTTTTCACAAAATTGTGTTTTTCTGACAAAATAGTGGCAAATTATTAAAGAGTGAAGTTAGAAAATAGTGAGAAACATTTAAGTTTCAGACTTCATATCATTCAGAAAATGTGTGCTAATTTAAAACCTGTTATTCTGTCAACTTTCTAAATCTGTAAGAGCAATTTTTAAAAATCGTCCCTATTTTTGGGCGTTTGTCCCACTTTTATTCATGGCTTTGTCCAGATTTCTTGCTCTAAGAGGTTGAGAGGTATGAGAAGGATCCAAGGACGACCGAAGGCTTCCAAAATAAATCCGTCTTTCATGTACACAATGTAAAAGCATAAGTGCTTTAGTAGCACAGCTACTTCATCATATGCATTTCACAACTAAACTCCTTTACTCATTATATATACTAACTAAAAAGATCACATGACTAGAAGCTTTACTTCCTTAAAGACATATTACTAAAAGTGCTCAGTACAAAATATTTATATATAAATACTAAATAATAAACATCCAACAAGGAATAAAAAGTTATATATATATATATGTACCTAAAAAGGTCCATGGAGCACTGAGAGATAGAATTAAGGAACACTATTACCACATAAGTAAAAGTGATACACTCAGTGCTTTGTCCTAACATATTGTAGACACTGATGCCTCTAATTTGTTCATGTTTATGGTAATAGGATGTGTACATGAAAATACAAGGAAAGGGGACATCAGAAATCAAACTGAACAGATGGAAGCCAAATGGATAGTTAGAATATGAGGGGACTATGGACATGGCCTGAATGACAGGATACCATTGAGACCGAAGCTTAAAGCCAGACCACTGAATAGGAAGTGACCTGGCATTTACTTATTTTGAATAATAACAATTATTAAATATAAGTACGTCTTTTATTTATTTTTTATCATATATATATATATATATATATATATATATATATATATATATATATATATATATATATATATGTAACTTTTTATTCTTTGCTGGATGTTTATTATTTAGTATTTATATATAAATATATTGTACTGAGCACTTTTAGTAATATGTCTTTTAAGGAAGTAAAGTTTCTAGTCATGTGTTCTTTTTAGTTAGTATATATAATGAGTAAAGGATTTTAGTTGTGAAATGCATATGATGAAGTTGCTTTGCTATGAAAGTGCTTATGCTTTTACATTTTGTACATTAAAGACAGATTTTTTTGGAAGCCTTTGGTCGTCCCTGGATCCTTCTGTGTATTTTTTACACTTTCTCCTATGTTTCTGCAGGGGGACAAGCCCCACTGCACCCCTCTATGTGAGGGGCTCTGCCCCCCACACCCCCGGTAAATTAAATATACCAACTCAAAGATTGCACTACAGTGGAAAAAAAGTTAATTTCCTAACCTCACTGTATCTCAATCACCATACACTGGGATTAGGAAATTAACTTTTTTCCATTGTAGTGCAATCTTGGAGTTGGTATATTTCATTTATGGGGAGGGGGTGTGTGGGGGGCAGAGAAATGTAGTAGAAAGTGCGTTTGTTAGTTAGGTGTTGTTGTAGGTGGAGGTGATATTATTTACTTGTACAATGTAGTTTTTAATGTTATGAAGCACACTTTCAATGTTCTGAGTTTTCAATGTTTTGGGTTTTCAGTGTTTTGAATTTTCGATGTTATGATCTCAATGTTATGAAATTCAACGTTATGAAATTTTAATGTTACGAAGTAGACCCATATATATATATATATATATATATATATATATATATATATATATATATATAGATATATAGATATATATATATAGATATATAATTTTTATAGTTTTATATATGTATATCTATATTATGATTGTACTTTTTCATATATATATGTTTCATCAAAGATATATATATATATATATATATATATATATATATATATATATATATATATATATGTCTATATACAACACATGACTGGTTCCACAAAGCTGCTTTCTCCCTAATGTTGCATGCCTCTGTTTACATGATATGTTTGAAAAAATATTATTTTATATAGCTCTGATGGTATAATGGTACATTCCTCTGACTGTAGTGTTCAGGATCATGGGTTTGACTCTTGGGACTGTGTTAAATGCCCAGAATGCATTATATGTTTGTTAAAGCATTATAGTTTTTCACAGGTCAGATGGTATGGTGGTATTTTGCTGTGATTGTAGAGGACAGCATCCCGGACACGAAACTTGACAGGGCTGACTACTTTGTTGCTGGGCAGGACAAGGTCTGATGGATTCAGAGTGATGAAGGTACATTTAAGCATATTATTCTTATACATTTTTATTATAAAATAATATTTATATACACATTATAATTTTACATTTACCTTCCATGCATCCCCTATGTGCTTTCATTAAAGTATATTCTTGTGTGACTATACTGTATGGGGCACTTGTGTTTATATGGGGGGTTTCACATCTTTTCTACACTGACATCTCACTTTTGGAACTGCTACACTACCCTGGTTGACAAAAAAAAAAGGTTGCTACATAATTTAAGTTTAATAAAATAATTTTAACACTACTTTCTCATAGGAAAATATATTGTCTGTGTTGGAATTCAAACCATGAACGCCTGGATGTAAAGCCACAAGTCTAACCACTATACTACCTCAGCTTGGAAAGCTCACCTGTCTATTTGCATTTAGCTCCTATGGGATGCTTAAGCTATGCTTAGCGGACTGCCGTAATGTGCACGTCCACTTAGCCACACTTAAACATTCCTTAGGCTACTGGGAAAAAAGTTGTTTTATATTATTATGATATTATTAGGTTATATGGATATGTATTGTAGTGTTCTGACAACTGCTTTGGACTGCATTTGTGAAATACTGGCATTAATTTGGCTTTCAGGCTTCTATCCTTCAGGGACTCCTGATAATACATATCCTGTTATCTATCAACTTTCTAAGTGTGTGGGGCAATTTTTCAGATGTGTCCCTAATATAGTTTGATTCCCCCAATCATTTATGCCTTTGTTGACATGAACTGCTGTGAGGGAATGTTGCTGTACATTTGCTTTCAGACTTCCCCCCTTACGTGATTCATGCTGCTGCATGACGTCTCCTCTATCAACTTTCTATGCTTGTAGGGCTGTGCTTGTGCTTTTTCACTTTTGGGGGAATTTATCTGCCGTTATGTGTGCATTTGCACACATTTCCTGCTTTAGCAGATTGCAAAAGTGCAGAACCTGTAACACACCTCCTGCATTGCTTACTTATTAATGTTTTTATTTCAGTGGCTGTGAACACTGAAATGATTATTTCATCATTTCAGTGTCTGCGGACGCTGAAGTACTGGCATAATATTAGAGCAAAGCTCTAATATTATGCCAGTTCAGCTTAGAAAGTGATGTACGGCACTTTCTGAGTGCAGGGGGCGTGTTTAGTGTCCGTGCACTACTCGGACATACCCCCTGCACTTGTTCACGGTTCATGCCCATTTAGATTAAACAGCAGGGGGTTTTCATGCATATGCAAGGCTCATTGCTGTTCTAAATGGACATGAATTGCTCCGTGCAAAAATAGTCTTATTCTTGCGTGGAGCTTCATGAATCCTGGGGATATAGTTTACCCACTCATATGCAATCAAGACTAGTCAAAAAAGTTTAGTAAAGCTTAACTGTAGACACTTTAGACTCTGCTGAAATTAAAATTGTGTATTGGTACATCAGAAACTTGCCTGACAAAAACCTGTCTCTCTTTTGGGCCCAGTGGCAATTTCTAATGCAGCAGCACACAAACAACTCAGTACTCCAAATGCATGGCACCAAACTGTTAAGGTACCAAATAACATTCACGTGAGACAGTTCAGCACAGAATAACAAATTTCTTTATTAGAAAGA